>NC_052125.1:499866-545474 GCF_012273895.1 Zerene cesonia | reverse complement strand
ATTTTTTTCCGTTTCTGTGTCGTTTGTTATCAATAAATGTTTTATTATTATTTATTATTATTAAGCAGTGGTGGCTCAGTGGTGAGAACCTCGGACTTCAATAAGTCGGGGTTCGAAAGCGGGCGAGCGTGCAGGAAATTGATTTTTCAATTTATCTGCGCATGTGGATAACATCACCACTGCTTAAAACGGTGAAGGAAAACATCGTGAGGAACCGGCATGTCCGAGAATCAAAAGTTCGACGACATGTGACATCTGCCAACCCGCACTTGGCCAGCGTGGTGGATCATGGCCTGAACCCTCATAGGAGGCCTGTGTCCCAGCAGTGGTAACATATATGGGCTGATGATGAATATTAAACAAAAAAGAAAAACGTTTTTTTTAAGTTCATATTTTTTTATACATTTGTTTAACATTATATATTATTATGTTATCTGTGGTATGTGTAGGTTTTAAAGCAGAGAATATTGTTTGCTTGAACGCGCTTATGTCGGGAACTGCTGGGCCGATTTAGATGAAATTTTGTAGATTGATAGTTTCAGATCCGAGAAAGGATGTAGGTAGTTCCGGCAATCCCACGAGAATGGGAATCATGTGGGGTTGACCTTGAAAAATGCCACGAGCAGAATGCTAGTAACGTATGTTTAAATAAGGGTTTATAGTAGTAATACACATAATTTACAGAATTTAACCGACTTCTACGATATTGTCGCTCGAAACCGCTATTGAGCGAGCTATCTCAAAAACTGCTGAACCGATTTTGATGAAACAAGCATCTAGAAATCGATCATTAGTATATAAACAAAGGAAATAAATCCACAGCGTGTTAATGGTATAGGACATAAAAAAATCTTTACTTGATCAGAAATTATATGATACTTTGAGCCCGGGTCAAAATCGGCCTCCGATCTTGGTATCGGCGGAGTCACACCCTGGAATTAAAAATATTTGTTTTTTTATTTAAATACCTACATCCTATCCTATCCTATCCCACTAATATTATTAATGGAAAAGTTTGTAAGGATGTGTGTGTGTTTGTTACTCTTTCACGTAAAAACTATTGAACCGATTGCAATGAAATTTGGTACGTAGACAGCTGGACAACTGGAATAACATATAGGCAACTTATCTATAACTTATCCCGATATTCCTACGGGATACGGACTTACGGGTGAAACCGCGGGGCGCAGTATATTTATAACAATAATTCAAAAACAATTTATTTACTCTCTTACAATATTTACCTGATATCGCAGTTTCATTTGCCACCATCTAGTATTCATGTTGTCCACTCCATCTTCGAAGACTGACCAACGCCACTGGGAAAATAAATTTAATCCTACTAATATCATAAATGCGAAAGTTTTTAAGGATGTGTATGTGTTTGTTGATCTTTCACGCAAAAACTGATGAACCGATTGCAATGAAATTTGATACGTAGACAGCTGGACAACTGGAATAACATACAGGCAACTTTTTATCCCGATATTTCTACGGGATACGGACTAACGCGGGTGAAACCGCGAGGCGCAGCAAGTAAATAATAAAATTTCATAATCATTACATAGTATAAAACGCAGTCAACAGAAAAATTATTCAACAGATTCTGATGGGGTTCTTATTATAGATAGACTATAGAATGATTGAAGATGTGGGTGATGTATAACTAGCTGTGCCCGCGACTTTGTTCGCGTATGTGGGGACTTGTAACCTTTTTCTTAAATCTCAACACCGCGATTCAGAAAATGACGTCACACACATACAACGCCATCTACTGAACATCTGCTGACCCATGTTCTTTTCCTCACCGAAAATCCTCACGGAAATATAAGGAATGGCTGTATCATTTTAATTGGGATTGTTATTACATGATAGACAAGTTCGTCTAACAAATCATGTTTATAAATACTCTACAAAAAGAAAGACTTAAATTTAAAATTAAAATTTCAAGAGTAAACCAACTCACCTGGTCAACCATAAATGCGAATGGTAAATAAGCCACTTTTTCCAGGGCCATGGACATCAGAAAATTCATTGTCACCTCGTAGGGGTCGTGGGTTCTGAAAAATTATTTTTATATTTTGTTTCAGTATGTGATAGGGAAGCGCTTGACTACCATCTGGTCTGCTGGTAAGCGTAGATGTAGTCTAAGATGGATCGCGCTTCCCTAGAAGGTACCTGTTCACTCTACTTTTGAAGATCCCCAGATTATACCCGTCAGGGAACACAGACTCAGGAAGCAAGTTCCAGTCCCTTGCGGTTCGAATAAAGAGTGTAGAGTGGAACCGCTTAGTCCGGTACATGGAACATCCTCCATAAAGCGATGCCTAGAGTCTGTGCGCCTCGACGATCGATGGAAAAATGGGGATGGCGGAATCAAGCTGTGTAATTCCGCAGCGCACTCTCCAAAGTGTATCCGATAAAAGACCCATAGACTAGCCACTCTGCGGTGATGACCGAGGCTCTGTAATCTTTTGCCTATTAGATCACCGTCGTATATGAGAGAAACCATTTTAATGTAATTATCCACCTCGAATATTCAGTTGTCGACAAACAAACACAACTGAAATAGAGACCAAAAGTTGATTTAGAAATAAATTACATGTAGAAAAATTTGTAACTCAGTAAATTATGTCTTTTATTTATAACTCCCTTGTAAACTACCAAAGAAGAGATAAAAAGAGTACCATAGTATAAAACACTTACTAATTATGGTTACAAATAATCACACTAATATTACAAATGTCAAAGTTTGTCTCTTTGGATGTTTGTCTGTCAATCACACTGGAAATACTGAACAGATTTTGATGAATTCTGGAAAACAGACAGGGTATGACCTGACTTGGGTGATAGGATACTTTTTATGCCGATTAAGTGAGCATCTCTTGGGATAAAACAGGATTCTTTATATCCGGGCGGAGCCACGACGAACGTCTAGTAATAAATAATTATATTATATTATAATTACATTAACCAATCCTTGTATAAGCCCACTCACTCCAAGTTAGGTTACTATAAATACTAACTTATTCTGGTATAAGCCCACTCGCTGCAAGTGAGGTAAGTTGTAGACTGACAGTGTCGCTGCATTAGCCACTGCCTCATGGAACGCTGGAAACAAATACATTAATTTTGTATTACTAACAAATAATTAATTCTAGGATTATCATTGCATATTTGAATAAATTTTAGTAATATAGATTTTAACATTTCTATAAACCTATTAAAAACCTATATATATACAGTGAGCGTTTTACTATGATTCATCTTTACTTAAATTATAAATGCAAAAGTATTTTTGTTTGCCCTACCTTCACTTCTGAACGGAGCGGCCTCATTATGGTAAAGTAGACTTTAATCGAGAAAAAAAGTATCCTATCACCTAAGTCAGCTCATACCCTTGATGAAATTTGATATACAGCCAAATTTCAAATGTTCCAAACGGGCAAACATCCAAACAAACAACCTTTCACATACTACTGTCCTACTAATATTATAAATGCGAAAGTTTGCATGGATGTGTGTGTGTTTGTTGCTCTTTCACGCAAAAAGCTACTGAACCAATTGCAATAAAATTTGGTACGAAGACAACTGGACAACTGGAATAACATATAGGCAACTATTCATCCCGATATTCCTAAGGGATACGGACTTACGCGGGTGCAACCGCGGGGCGCAGCTAGTTTATAATATAAATGTGAAGTATGAATTAATATCCAATAGATGGCGCTATATTTAGAATGTGAATTAAATGAACGGGCGAAACTTCAGGACGAAAGATAAACGAAAGATAAAAAGATAAACCACAGATACCATAATACTCAAAAGTCAATATTTTTTTGTATAATTTGTGTATATGGTAGTCGAGCACGCTTCGGCACGAATTGGGCCAGTTCGCACTGGGGAAGTACCACACCCCCACAGAAGACCGGCGTGAAATAGCATACTGCTGTGTTTCGTTCGGTGAGTGGGGGAGCCGGAGGCCCATATCCTCTTCCTAACCCTTCCCAGTCCTTTCCTGTACTCCTCTCTTCAATCCTTTCCTAATCCCTTTCCATTTTGCAGTCGGCAATCCATTTGAAGAGGCGTAAGGTCTGCATTCGACCTTGCACCTCTCCAAACGTCCATGTGCGGTGGTAGCGCTTACCATCAGGCGACACACCAGCTCCATTGCCGACTATGACATAAAAAAAAATAATTCCTCGCTTACCAGGGTTCGCTCCATCTCGAAAGAGTTGCGGTTGGTCAGAATACTGTAAGTAGTATTGTATGTGGGCCATTTCGTGGTGCGTAGAGATCAAATCTTGCATCGTCACCTCTGTGCATTGTTTGATTCTGAAAACGAATATATATACAAACACAAATACAAGTAAATAATTAATTTGTAAAACGCACACACTTATATCTTTGTGTGTATCACATATGCAAACACATATGTGTATTCAAGTAGTGTGCGTTAGTTTATGTGATGTATTACACATTGGACTTAGTGCGTGTGTGTATAAGCGTGTATAATACATACGTATACGTGTTTGTGTGTGTCATGTCTATATTCGTGGGTGTATGTTTTTCTGAGAAATGTTTGTGTTATAAGTGTATATTTATCACGTATATACAACCCGTGTAGGTGTATCTGTGAGAGTGTGTATTTTGTGTGTGTTTGTATTTAATTACACTTGTGTGCGCGCATGTTTTGGGGTAATACTTCTAATTATCCTCAGGTGTGGATGTACGACTAGGTATGTCGATCTCGACTGCGTGGTCCACACCAACTAAAAAAACCCTATTTCTTCTTTAGACCATATCCCCGGGATCCCAAGGACGGCCGTGAGGCACCACTTCACGGGGGGACAGACAACATGTGCTTTTCCTTTTATTTAAATCTAGTTTGTTCTCGTGTGTGTGTGTGTGTGTGTGTGTGTGTGTGTGTGTGTGTGTGTGTGTGTGTGTGTGTGTGTTTGTGCGTTTGTGTGTGTGTGCGTGTGTGTATACCTATAATCGATCCGGTTACAGAAGTCCCAGGCGCTGGCGGTGCACTGCGCGGAGCGCGGCGGGCGCGCGAGCAGCGAGCCGCGCCAGAACTCCGGCGGCGCCGGCTTCAGCCCCATCGACGTGTAGAAATCGTCCGCCATTTGGAACATCCTAGAATCCGGGACGGTGGAATTTATAAACCGATGTTATGTGTTCGATTCTGTTTTTTTTTTGCTTTCGTTAGTCAATAACTCCTGCAGAGTTTATTTAATTCATTCATATTATTATTGTCATAACATTTTTGAGTTTGAGTTTGAGTTTGATTACAAATATCGTGATGTGAGAATTAACATCCTATCCTACTTCCTACAAATATAATATATGCCAAAGTTTGTGAGGATGTGTGTACGTTTGTTACTCTTTCAGGCAAAAACTGCTGAACCAATTGCAATGTAATTTGGTACGTAGATAGCTGGATAAGTACAATAACATATAGGCAACTTTTATCCCGATATTCCTACGGGATACGGACTTACGCGGGTGAAACCGCGTATGATATATTTTTACGTGTAAATGATAATTATATGTAATATAGATTCAAGTATTGATAGGGCTCACCTAAGCGGAGTGAAGCCCTGACGCAGCATCTCAGCTGTAACATCAACGTTGGGAGTCTGCGGGAAGGGCATCACCAGATCCATGATGGATTTCCAGTTTTGCGCCCACATGTTACCTGGAAAATTCACGTTTCAATCAGTTGAAAATTCAGGTTTGGATTCGTGACAGTGTGATAAGGGGAGGGGGGGTCAAAACGTTTGTGACGTCACATGATAAGGCTTAAAATATGTACTATGATTCGACATTTAAAATTAACGAACTCGATCTAATCAAAACTGCTTATTTCGCTTAGTTTTTTTAAAATACCTTCTTTAAATTGAAAATATGTGACGTCACATCAGAGGGAGGGGTTTCTTAAAAATTGTCAGTATGTGTTGAGAAGGGGGGAGCCAAATTTCGTATGACGTAACTTATGGATGGCCCCTTACCCAAAACATGCGCAGGTAACGCTCACCCGGCGCCTGGCCCGGAAACGGGCATCCGCCGAAGGTTTCGCGGATGAATTTTAACCAGCTCCCGTGGCCCCTTCACTTAAACGGCTCGACGGAACACAGTGGGGTTTTGGTCGGTAGGAGTCCCACATAACCCACAGCTTTATCTCCGGAGGCCGTGGGTATCTATGCGAGATTTACCCACTTCAAAAAAAAAGGTAACGCTCACCCAACGCGTACTACTTACCCAGCAAATGCGCTGGTATAGGCCCATCACTCCTCACGCTGCCCCCATATCTTTGCACCAGGCGCCTCCTCACATACGTGAACAGTTGCTTGTACAGTGGCGCCACCTGGTTGTAGACTTCCTCAACGCTTGTGCGGAAAGAGGCATCGTCGTAGGGGGCTCGCATTTGGTCACCTGCGTCTTTGTACCCTGGGCATAGAATAAATAAAGATATATGAATAGGATAACAGACGTTGCCGCACAGTACTTGTGCTATTTTTTAGTTTGTAAGTTTTAATGTAATATTTTGTTCTAGTTTTAAATTATTTGCTATGTTTATTGTATTTTTTTTTACATTTTTCTGTTTCTGTTTCTGTGTGGCTTTGTTATCAATAAATGTTTTTTATTATTATTATTTATTATTATTATTTATTATTATAATTTGATATAATATAACGTTTTGATTACACCAGTGTCAGTCATAACGTATAAACTACTAGCTGCGCCCCGGATTCACCCGCGTAATTCCGTATCCCGTAGGAATATCGGGATTAAAAGTTGCCTATATGTTATTCCAGTTGTCCAGCTGTCTACGTACCAAATCTCATTGCAATCGGTTCAGTAGCATTTGCGTGAAAGAGCAACAAACACACACACATCCTTACAAACTTTCGCATTTATAATATTAATAGGAATTAGTAGGAAGTAGTATAGTAGGATTTCAAATAATCGATAACGTATAATATTCAGATTAATAGATATAAATATTATTACGCTTAAATTTATTTAATTTAATTAAATCATGAAATTTTTTAATTACTATTTATGAAGATAAGTAATAATAAAAACAGTTAGTTAATAAGAAATTAAAAACTTTTTAACGGATTTTAAACGCGATTTATTCATTATATTATTAACCCGACGTTTCAAACACTACTGCGATCGTGGTCGGGGGGAGAATCAAACACAAAAAAATACTAGTTAGTTAATAAGTTTAAATTAAATCTATTTGTTAAAGTGGGTCGAAATCGAGTTTAAAAGAGTTGGTTACATGTATAAACATATCAAAGGTAATAATAACAATAAATCTACAAAGTTTGAACGAAATCTGGCCGTTTAAAGTGGGTCAAAATCGCGCCCAAAGAAGTCGGTTACAAACAAACATACAAAGATACAGGTGAAGCTAATAAAAAGCGTGTAAAAAATATAGGCTACTTGGACATCATTCAAACAAAAAAATATTATTATTTGTTTTTTAAGGTGGTATAGCATCGTAGGTGACCTTTATTGTAGAATTCAAACTGGTTTTAATGATATGTTGCTGATCTTAATCTTAATTTTTATAGTATGTGGTAGTTGAGCATGCTTAGGCACGAATTGGGCCAGCTCGCACTGGGGAAGTACCACACCCCCACAGAAGACCGGCGTGAATTAGCATACTGCTGTGTTTCGTTCGGTGAGTGGGGCAGCCGGAGGCCCATATCCTCTTCCTTGCCTTCCCATTCCTTTCCTACATTCCTCTAATCAATGCTTTCCTAATCCCTTTCCAATTTTAAGTCGGCAATCCATTTGTAGAGGCGTAAGGTCTGCAATCGACCAAATACGCCTCTCCAAATGTTCATGGGCGGTGGTATCGCTTACCATCAGGCGAACAACCAGCTCCATTGTCGACGTTGACATAAAAAAATAGAAAAATAAAAAAATAATGGGAAATGCCCAAATACAATCCAGTACAACTCACCAGTGCTGACAGCCGCTTGGTTCGCCAGTTGCACGTATCTCATAAATCGGTTTCTCACTTTGGGTCCGGTTTTCTCTCGAAAACTTTTCCATACGTACAGCAGTTCGCTCTCAATCCTGGAATGGGCTAGAATCCTGGATATTTCGGGGTCCAGCTGCATGTCACAATAGTTTGGGAACTCTTGGGCTTCCTGGACCTCATAATGCTGGTACGGCTCGCTGGCCAGGTGGTATTGTTGATGGTTCTCTGGGTTTTCTGTGGGGCGTGGTATGTGGGGGTCGTAGGGTTTCTGGCCGAATGGGCATATTTTGGCTGAATTGTAGATTTCTTTCATCTCGGTTATTAGGGTTTGTATCTGGAATATATTTATGAGTAGTTCATTTATTTAAACTTAAATACAAACGTATATTCAGTAAGACTTCCTGTAGAAGCGCTTATGAATCGTCATAACATAGTTTTACAATTGAAAGAAAGAAGAAAGAAAAACATTTATTTTGACACAGACATACATACACACAACAGATCAAAAAGAAAATACAGAAGCAAACAATAAAAAAAAAATAAGAGGAAATAAAAATTACACTTAACAATTATTATGTGTGGCTGCGTGTGCCAAAATTCACCAAAGGTTCGGAAAATAGTTTCTACGGACAATAACTGGGAAGACACTTTTTCAAAATCACACCATTAACATTTAAATTTTAACACTTAATTGTACAAACAACAGAGAAAAGAAATAATATTCTTTAATAATGATATAGCATGATAGGATGAGCTTATCCGTGAAGTGATCTCTATCAAGCAACTCTTAAACTTAATGTTAACTTTGTGCTTCACACGGAGAACTTCTTCAGTACTAGCTTTCTACCCGCGGTTTTGTACACGTGAACTATAAAATTTTGTACGTCGAGAAGATTAGTAATAAAATAAATGACCCCTTTTTCGCCCTTGGGTTTGTTTTTTTTTGTCAAGGTCCATCCATTAAAGACATTATTAAATTCGGGCTATTCTGTAAAAGATATTTGTGGTCATATAATATAAAAAAACCACATCATTCGACATGCATTCTATGACTGATGAACTCATTGACAATCTGTATCAAGCGCCTGTAAAGACGCCCGCATTCCTCTGCCTTCCCCGTCCTATCCTTTATTCCCATCATCAATCCTTTCTATATCCCTTACCTTTTAAACCGTTTGCAGAGGTCTTATGCCTGCAAGTACCCTTACGATACTGTAATTGTTCATAGGCGGTGGTAGTGCTTACCATCAGGCGATCCACCAGCTCCCTTCGCCGACTATGATATGAAAAAAATATTAACAGATACCTCTATAAACTTATCATCCGGCAGCGCTGCTCTGCTGCTCTGGATGATCTTCATCAGCTGCCTTCTACCCAGGGGGTCGGAGACTCTACTCGCATCATACGCGGCTGCCTTCCTCCAGGATAATCTCTCGAACTTGGAGCTGATGGCCAGCTCCTCGAGCATTTTGTGGCGGTTATACTCCGTTATGTTGGTGACGAATTTCCATTGGGACATCGTCACTCTGACAAACATAATTTTAAACAATTTCATCATCATCATCATCAGCCCATATATGTTCTCACTGCTGGGACACAGGCCTCCTATGAGGGTTCAGGCTATAATCCACCACGCTGGCCAAGTGCGGGTTGGCAGATGTCACATGTCGTCGAACTTTTGATTCTTAGACATGCCGGTTTCCTCACGATGTTTTCCTTCACCGTTTTAAGTTAAACAATTCGATACATTGAATTTATTTTTATTGACTTGTCTATTTGCGTAAGGTAGAATGCGGTTTGGAACATAATTCGTAGAAAACTCTGCCATTAGTCTACTAAAGAAAGGTCAATAGTTTTAAACAATATATAAACCTAGCTGACGTGACAAACACTGTTTAGCCTTACTCTTATCATTAATAGTTATGAAAAACAGAATATCTATTTTGGCCGCTTTTCGGACCTACCCGATATGCATACAAAATTTCATAAGAATCGGTCCGGCCGTTTCGGAGGAGTTTGGGAACGAACATTGTGACACGAGAATTTAATATAATGATATATAAAAATCAATTGTTGTTCGTTAGTCTCGCTAAAACTCGACAATAGCTAGTCTGATTCTTATAATCCTGGTTTAGGTGGATTATGAATAGCTCAGGGAAGGTTTAAAAGGTCAGAACAATACGCAGGCGGGCGAAGCCGCAGGCGGTAAGCTAGTTATATATAAATATATAATGATATAAAAATACAAGATAGAAGATAGAAGACAATATTTTTCCTATAAAAAAGTCACTGGCGTCTCCAGGAGAGAGCTACAAGACTTAACTTACTTTAGATTATAAAATGGGGCCAAATTTTATACAAAAAGAGGGACTAAAAATGTAACTAACTAAAAATGTAATGAGCAGTAGATAGAAATGGATGACCGTGACTGTATTCAGGCCATGATATATATGGTCACACATAGGCTACGAAAACATCACGCCATGATAATCCACTGAAAACAGCACCTATTCGTTTAAACTATTTATCTTTTAATTTAACAAAAAAATATAATTTATTTAGACTCTAGTACAATCTGGAATCATAACAAGTGTCCAGACTACCCAGCGTACTCAGTACCAGATAAATGCTCTTTTTTATTTCAGATTCTAGATTACCTGTAGCACATTCCAGACGCTTCCCTGTCGTATTCTCGAAGGAATTGCAAAGCTTCAGCAGCGTTTGTGTTGGTGCCCTATAAAACACATTATTCATATAAAATTTTGTTTATCACACTAATGTAAAATCTTAGAATAGTTCTGACAAACGAACGTCAAATTTGGTATCTAATATTTTAATTCGTGTTTTTTAGAATCTGAAAACTCGGGAATCTTTTATCCTTATCCTCACCCATCCCAATCCATTCCTTTATTCCAATCCTTTCGTTATCTCTTACCATTTAAAAGCGGGAAAGACATTTACAGAGGCTTAACCTCTATAAATTTTCATGGGCTGTGGTTGCTTATCGTCAGACGAACAACCAGCTCATTCGTCCGTTCTAGCATAAAGACTTGACTTAAATCAAAAGCTGTTCTGAAACTTTAAAGTTTGGGGTTTTTAGCTTTTTTATTCGCTATCATAAATGATAACTACATACATATGCGTATCATTGGGAATTATATAACGAGGAACATATGAACAATTTTAATGGAAACTTATTAGATTTACCTAGGTAGTTAAGGTTTTAGATCACTTCCCAAATTATATTCATAGAAGTGAAAACACAATGCTTTATTTGAACTTATTTAAACGAAGTAGATAATATTAAGATTATATGGATTACTAGCATTTGCCCGCGGCTTCGCACGCGTTAAATTCGCAGTAGTTTAATAGATGTTATTGTACATATAAACCTTCTTCTTGAATGACTCTATCTAGAGTCAAGGATATCTAGATAGAGATAGTTTAATAGATATTAAAAAACTCATCAAAATCCATTGCGTAGTTTTAAAGATTTAAGCATACATAGGGACATAAGGACTAAGAAATCGACTTTGTTTAATACTATTTAGTGATTTTAGGTTCTGTGCTCATTGATAAAATGTGTGGTGTGTATGCATAAGCCAGGTTTTATTATAGTAGCGTAAATAACTTGATAGTTTTATGTACAACTAGCTGCGCTCCGCGGTTTCACCCGCGTAAGTCCGTATCCCGTAGGAATATCGGGATAAAAAGTTGCCTATATGTTATTCCAGTTGTCCAGCTATCTACGTACCAAATTTCATTGCAATCGGTTCAGTAGTTTTTGCGTGAAAGAGTAACAAACATCCATACATCCATACTTACAAACTTTCGCCTTGATAATAGTAGTAGGATGGCAAAAACAACAGTTTATTGGTGTTCATTTAAGAGATTTTGTCTGTAATTTACCGACTCCTTTAGACTGCATTTTGACCCACTTTAAACGGACACATTAATACGTATAAACTTTATACATCTATAAAAAAATCGGTGAAAAAGAATAATTTCATGGGTAAATCTTATTATCTTGATTAGTATCTCCAGGATTAAATAATTTCCTTGGGTTTACTCTGTACAAGAGCAAGTGAGACAATTTAGTTGATTCTGTCATTAGAAAAGAGGTTTTAAGTTTATTCCAGTTGTCCAGCTGTCTAGGTAACAAATTTAATTGCAATCGGTTCAGTAGTTTTTGCGTGAAAGAGCAACAAACATACATACATCCTTTCCACAAAATTTCGCATTTATGATATTAGTAGGATAAACATTTAACTACACGTATAACCACTTGTGTTTAGTTATTTTTATCATAAATACTTTTTATACATACGTAAATACAAATTGGTCCTTCGAGGTTCTTAATACCGGCCATTTTAGATTGCCGGAGTGTGACAGACTTAATTTGGTCACAGTGAATTAAATAAATATAATACCCATGTTGAGAGTGATCTTTTGAAATACATAATTATTCGCTCAACTTTGTCACGCGTGTCTCCTTCAAGGACGAGTTAATATCTTTGAAGGTCTATAAAATTTGTTTATTTCACTACAAAATGGCTTTGTACAGGTGACATTTTACAATATCGAAACAGTGCATTTAAGCTTTATTTGTGCTATCCTATCCTACTCTATATTTCCTACTAATACTATAAATGCGAAAGTTTGTAAGGATGTGTGTGTGTTTGTTGCTCTTTCACGCAAAAACTACTGAACCGATTGCAATGAGATTTGGTACGTAGAAAGCTGGAAAACTGGAATAACATATAGGCAACTTTTTATCCCGATATTCCTACGGGATACGGACTTACGCGGGTGAAACCAGGTTGTTTGTTTGAACTCGCTAATCACAGGAAATCCAGAATCGATTTCTAAAATTCTTTCACAGTCGGTTTTAAATATGATCCTAGGCTATGTTATGTACTACGGACTACGGGTGAAGTCAGGGCGTACTTGCCTCGCCTGGTCTCAAACCCTCAATTGTATTAAAGTACGAGGTCCTAACCACTGAGCCACCACAGCTCATGTAATCGCTACAACAGACTTTGAACATTATTACCACGCAATAAGGTGTTAATTTTAAAGAATGTACTATACAACGCCGCTCCGACATCGCATATTTTTGGTAATTTTTTTTATTCTACTAAATCGTAGCATAGCCGCCGGCCTTGCAGGACTCCTAGGCCCATATCCTTTTCTTTACCTTTCTCAGTCCTTTCCTTTATCCCTTTCCAATTAAATATCAGCAATCCATTTGTGCAGGCGTAAGATTTGTGATCGTTCTTACGCATCTCCAAATGTCCATGGGCGGTGGTAGCGCTTACCATCAGACCTACCAGCTCCATTGCCGACGATGACAAATAAAAATTAACAAACTTATGTTTTAGTAAAGAGAAATTTTGTAGTAACGCAACTCGTATCTAATCGACTAATGGCTATTGTTTTAAAAAAGACAATAGTTAAGTATTTTATTAAGTAACCAGCTGTAACACGCGGCGTCACTCGCTGGTACCCGGGCAAGAAGTATGGGGTAATCCGGACTATAATCTATATCTGTACCATATTTCATACTGATACGATAAGAGTCATAAAAGATTGAATTAATAAGAAAATCTGTCCATACATACAAGCTTTCGCGTTTATAATAGGATAACTAGGATAGTATTATGTTATTATTTTTCGTCTTGTTCTGATATCCTATCCTTCCTACTAATATTATAAATGCGAAAGTTTGTAAGGATATGTGTGTGTTTGTCGCCATTTCACGCAAATACTACTGAAACAATTGCAATTAAATTTGGTAGATAGCTGGACAACTGGAATAACATATAGGCAACTTTTTATCCCGATATTCCAACGGGATACGGACTTATGCGGGTGAAACCGCGGAGCGCAGCTAGTAACTACATATTTTAAAATTAATGTAGTAATAATACCAATCATTTATATAAAAAAGGTGTTTAAACTAATAACCGAATTTATAATCCACAAGTTCAGGTAGGTAGGTCTATAACGATAATTATCAAAACTAAATTCATATTCGTTTTTACAGTTTTAATAAAGTGCTTTAGAACGAAGTCGATAAACAGATTCATGTATATAATATAAATTTTTCACCTGCGTTACACACGATGTTGCCTATAGCCTCTATCCATAAATAGACTACCTAACACTAAAACAATTATAAATCAGAAGAGAAATTTTGAAAAAAATTTCAAAATTTCTCATTTATAAAGCATTTCAATGCTATAAAACTAAAAAATTAAATTTAACAAAGGCCGCGTTCCATCGATACAATATTGTAATCATTGAAATAATGTTTCGTATTGGTTGTGATGGTTCTTAATCATCTCAATAGATGGCGTGGGGTGCCCCTTAGGCACATGAAACCGAAAGAGTAGAAGAAATTCGATTACTGTGGCAGGATCACGGGTGGCCGAGAGGCTAGGCGTTGCTACGGTTAGGCAAGATACGCAGGTTCGAATCCTGCCTCGTGATCAAATTTTTTCTATTCTTTCAAAATTTCTCATTTATAAAGCATTTCAATGCTATAAAACTAAAAAATTAAATCAATTATAAATCGTATTAGCATTTCCTAACATGAGTGCAATGAAAAATAATAAACAAATCCATCTTTTAATTACTAGTTAAGATGAAATTCGTCAATTTCTGAAAGTCGTTATTAAAGTTCTAAAATTTTCTTTGGAAACACTAAAAGTACATATCAAAATAATTCCGGCACATTTTGTTATAAATGACTTGTTTTATAATCCACACTAACATCAAAAGGAGGAATATTTTGTATTTTCGCATGTTTATACGGTTATCACTCCAAAACTGCTTGACTGATTTCAAAAATTTATTCACCATTGCAAAGCTGCAAGTTCACTGTGTGACATAGGCTATGTATTTACCATGGGCGAAGCCGGGGCGAACAGCTAATATAATTATAATTAAAATACACATTATTATTTACGTTAAATTAATAAACAGTAATAAATGAACGAATTAACCATCGCCTTAAATGATTTATTATAAGTAGTGACTAGTAATTGAAATTGTTATTCTAAATAAATATTTTATTTTAGTATTTTCTTGTGTTTGATTTTACGCGAGTATTATACATTTAGATATTAAAAACTTTTTAACGGATTTTAAACGCGATTTATTCTAATATATCTTCTAATAAATTGAATAAATCGCGTTTAAATCCGTCAAAAAGTTTTCAATTTCTAATTTTTTTTAGTGTATATCATGTTTATTTTAAAATGATGAGTTGTTAAAACAAAAACATATGACAACACTTTCGTTTCATATTTATTGTTCAACACACAATATGCGTGACTTTGTAATATTGTACGGGTTCCGTAGAAAATTATTTCTATTTTGTTATTTTTTATACTAAGCATAAAAGATACTAATTGATAAATTTTGATGTGTGTAGCTATTTCAGGTACGTGTTTAAAAAGAAAATAAGATTGAATAGAAGTAAAAAAAAATTTAAACTTTACTTTTTTCTTAACAGAACATAGTTTACTTAAACTTTTTCCGTATATACAACAGGCAACATTATATAATACTACCAGCGCGGTTTTACCCGCATAAGTCCGTATCCCGTAGGAATATCGGGATAAAAAGTTGCCTATGTGTTATTCCAGTTGTCCAACTCTCTACGTACCAAATTTCATTGCATTCGGCTCAGTAGTTTTTGCGTGAAGGAATAACAAACATACACATACACATACATCTATTCACACAAACTTCCGCACTTATAATATTAGTAGGATGTGATGTATTAACAATTACACATGTACAAATACTGTATTTATTAACTATTAAAGTTAATTCAAAAAGAGGATTGATTAATATGGTAGTTTCATATGTAGTAAAGTAAGTTTATTTCGTACTTAGTTAAGCGTATTTCATTTTTACCCCCGTACGGAACCCTCAAAATAACAAAGCAACAAGAAACATAGTTAAACACTTAATAAGATTTCTCTATGATTTATATAAATTGCGCTTACCATTCGATAATAATCTTGCGAGCACGCGAACCGTGTGTAGAAAGCAAATAGAATAAACGCGCCTTTTTGAACGTCCATTTTGGAAACTTATTTGTTTTTTAACAACAGCAACACACTCATATTCTTAATTCGAATTTAAAAAAAATATCTGTGGCTACGCTTCAATGCCTGACGCGTGTTCCATTTTCGAATTTGTTTTTTTCTTCTTTTTATAGTTTTCGTCAAAGATAAATACGATAGATGCAGAAGACGACTTGATAGTACACGTTGTCGTCAGCTAATGTTTCCGCTGCTTTGTTTTCGGCACGGTTGTTGCACATGGCATAGATTGTGGGGGACGGCACATGGTAGCTTGTCCTGAGATATGTGTTGAGATTTCAAGAAGTTCGGGAAAGGGAAGCGATGTATTGCGTTCTATATATGATTAAAAAAAACAAAAGCTTAAGTAAAGCAAATTTATTTAAAGTGGAAGAATAGAGAAACAAGCAAAGCAACAAAGGACCGAAGGGGTCAGATCTCTTTCTTATGATATATTCAAAATAAATGGCATATAGTACGTAATATAGTAAACTTAACTTCAAATTTTCAGTGTTTTTAAGCGTTTTGTTAGAAAAATAAGAGACATTTTAAATTTTTATTTGGCTATTAGATATATTGTTATTAATTATCATCTCAATAACATACTCCTATGTGTAGCAGACCGTATTTTGAGACGGACGATCGCGTGCCACTCATTGGCAAAGATTATTAAGATAGACAGTTCAAAACAATTTTTAAAAGCTTTTCGGGGGTTAAAGCCCGTCAGCATGGCTGAGTCTGTCCCGATTTCCGTATTAGTAATACCTTGCTTGTGATTCTAGCCGAACGAAAAAAACACTGCTTTTATAAGATTATTACTTATAATTTTTGTTAATTATCACCTAACGAATAAAATTCTTTTTTTTTAATGGCAAATTAATTATTAATTATTATGTTGCAATTTACAGAATCGTCATTTTTATCTTTTATTTATTATCAGGGCGATCAAAACCAGGTTTACACTATCCCTCTAAATATTATATTTTTGAGTTAAAGTTTTACACAGCATTTTTTATTCACGTCCTACGTTATTATCTATCTATATATATAAAATTCTCGTGTCACAGTTTTCGTTGCCATACTCCTCCGAAACGGCTTGACCGATTCCTCTGAAATTTGGTAAGCATATTGGGTAGGTCTGAGAATCGGCCAACATCTATTTTTTATCCCGATATTCCTACGGGATACGGACTTACGCGGGTGAAACCGCGGGGCGCAGCTAGTTAATCATATAAATATTCTTTTAGCGGCATTTAAAAAAACATTTTAGCAATTTCGGTAAAAAAAAAACATAATTCGCACACCTTCCTGAAGCAGATTGTCTCGTAATATACAAAAATAAAAACTTATAGAGAAAATGGAATAAAACATCCGTTTTTTATTCTATGACAGGTTATATGGGTTTGCTCATACATCTCATAGTAAACAGTGTAGTCTATGATACATGCATTAAATTTTATGCAAATATTTTAAGACAAACTTTAATGACTTTTAATAATATAAAATGTTGTAATGTAGACAAATACCAACTATAAAGCACATTTTCAACATTATTTTAATAGCTTTTTAACAAAATTAATCTTTATATCAATTTTGTTTGAAAACGACCGCTTAAAAATCGTGCTAGAATTTGTTAGGTTAGGTAGTAATGTTGTGTTGTCATATTAAGTTTTTAAAAACGTCTATTTGGCGCCAAAACATGCTACTTTTTTTTCGTAAGTCCAGTGTTACTCCCTTATAAATTAACTAGCTGACCCGGCAAACTTTGTTCCGCCTTAATGGCCATAAATAAGCAGATTGTGTTTTTTTTATTGAAAAAATACAAAAAAAAAAAATTAAATAACTATGAATAAATAACACATCAGAATATATGAATGATAATTTTCATAGGTACGTCATAAAGTCTAACTGAAACCTTTATTTATTCAATTAGACTTCTCATAGAAGCACTTGAATCATAACATAGTTTTAACATTTACCACCTGTCGACAAGCATTTTCTACACAGAAGAGACGGCAAGAACTCTGTAGTTGCTCTTATAAAATTCTACATAGGTAATATAGCAGATATTATAATACTAGAAGTAGGTAATATGTATATAATAATGCCAAAGAACTTAGCATTCAAAGAATAAATTACTGAAGTCTGTAATATTATCTACTATTATCCTACTTACATTATAAATGCGAAAGTTTGTAAGGATGTGAGTGTGTTTGTTGCTCTTTCACGCAAAAACTACTGAACCGATTGCAATTAAATTTGGTACGTAGACAGCTGGATAACTGGAATAACATATACGCAACTTCTTATCCTGATATTCCTACGAGATACGGACTTACGCAGGTGAAACCGCGAGGCGCAGCTAGTCTGTAATATTCAAAAAACATAACCCTCTTCACGCAGATGGGTACACACATGCAAATTTTGTGAAAATGTTCATGCAAGCTTGTCAAACTTGCAGCTTCGCATGCCCCCGTTATAGCAAGTAAACTAACAAAGGGTCACTCGAGATGTTCCGCTCCGAATGCGTCTTATTGTGACGAAATACCACAGAATTATAATTTTGTATACCATTATCAAATTATGTGTCACACTAAATTTTTGTCAGCAGACTCAAAGTGGAAACAAAATGGGCTGAATCCTACTATCCTACTATCCTACTTCCTACCAATATTATAAATGCGAAACTTTGTAATGATGTGTGTTGGTTGCTCTTTCACGCAAAACCTACTAAACCGATTGCAATGAAATATGGTAGGTAGACAGCTGGACAACAGGAATTACACATAGGCAACTTTTTATTCAGACATTCCTACGGGATACGGATTTACGCGGGTGAAACCGCGGGGCGCAGCTAGTTCTTAATAATTACTTTCA
The DNA here is from genome assembly GCF_012273895.1 of Zerene cesonia. Taxonomy (NCBI): domain Eukaryota; kingdom Metazoa; phylum Arthropoda; class Insecta; order Lepidoptera; family Pieridae; genus Zerene; species Zerene cesonia. The sequence goes on along the minus strand of NC_052125.1, from coordinate 526,493 downwards.
TAGAGTTCAGCATTTTGTGTTTTATTTCAGCATCCATCCACACAAACAGCTCTGATACCGTGTGCTTATTCACGCACTTATTTATTTATTGTGGCAATTATAAACTGAAACAGCACGGTAGGCACCAGCTTTCAAAATAAAAAAAGAATCCTTAAAATCAGATTACCCCGTCGTAACTTCTGAGGTGACAAAACAGCTGTCGAATAGAGAACCTCTGGAAAGACATGAAAATTTGTACATTTGCTAGTCACAGACTTTTACGCTAGTCTCATAGATGTCGCTGTAACCAAAACCTTATAATTAAATTTTCAATTTGGCCCGGGAACATATAGCAGTATATCCGAGTTAAAATATAAATAAAATTGCATTCAAGAACTTTGAAATTTAGCAGAAAGAATTTTCAAAAAGCTTTGTACACTTGTAAAGGATCAGTAATAATACAATAACTACGTTTATCTTAATATCCTGATAAGGATTGCTAGGTTTAAATAATTTCCTCATCTATGCCACAGGCACAGGTAATATAATATCTAACTACTATTCTATTATCTGTAGTGAAAATTCTCATGGGAATTTCTATATCTCATAGGAAAACAAGGGTGTACGAGCCGGAAACTAGTAAATTATAAATAAAAGAGATAACATTGTTTCAAATATGTACATTTAATACAAATGAATCATTGCCTATACAATATACAACGATGAATAACTCAGTTAAAAATCCAGTAAATTATATTCAATTCATATACATTCATAACATTTTCTGTGGTTCACTAGTCACTCTAACTTCCTTTAACTCTATTCTCTGTTCAAACTTCTTCGACGTATCTATACCATGCCGCCGTTTCATGTGCTTTTTGAAGTTAGATCCATTGGTGAAGTCCCGCTGACAGTACAAACACTTATAGGGCTTTGCGCCCGTATGTTGCCGCAAATGTAGGTTCAAACGGGTCTTAAATCGGAAACTTTTATTACAGTACTCACAGACGAATGGCATTAAGTCCGTATGCACGATAGAATGCGACTTCAAGTGTCGTTTAACTCTAAAACTCTTTCCACACTGTTCACATACGAATGGTTTAACTCCAGAATGGAGACTTATGTGTGATGTTAGGTTGCCTCTCGCTCGGAAGGCTAATGGACAGTACGGACATTTAAATGGCTTGCTATCCTCATGCGTGAGCATATGTGTTCCTAGTGTACCCTTCGTAAAGAACATTTTACCGCACACGTGACATGAGAAGTCTCTAGTACGTTCTTTATGCACTTGCCTATGTTGCAGCAAATTGCTTCTCGATTTGAATTCTTTATTACAGTCTTTGCACTTCAGATCAAATTCTATTTCTCGCTGGCTGGATAATCGTTTATGCCGTTTATTGTATAGTAGTGTGTGTTCTTGTAACTGTTCTGGAGAGTCGAATTCCGCGCCGCAGTTACGACACTTCGTTAGAAACGCTCCATTGTGCACCTTTGCTTTATGTATCTGAACATTCGACGTTAGTGTGAAGAGATGATTGCAAAACTCGCAGCAATATCGCAGGTACTCCTTGTGCGTGCGCACGTGTTTGATAAACGCTTTAAACCGATGTACAACCTTATCGCAATCCAAGCATTTGTAGCTACAGCATCGGTTGTGAATTTGTAACGAATGGACTTGAAGAGAGGCTATATTCTCGCACTGCGCGTCGCACTTCGCACACCTACACATCTGATTGTCCCACGTAATGCTGTCTGGTAGAGGATCAATTGGTTTTTCATTGGTCAAGCTCAATGCATCTTCATACTTTTTATTCTTCCGTTTCAACCTCTTCCGTTTCGCTGTTACGTCCAATGGCACGTCGCTGTCGGTGGAATTAGCACTATCTATATTATCACAGTCAACTCGTGCCACTAAAAGCTCCTGATCGCTATCGTGTTCGATTTTAACGTCTTCTTTATTTTGAACATCATTACCGTCCACAACTTCAATTTTAATCTCTTGTTTTAGCTGCTGGAACGCTTCCCAGTTCTCGTCTACCGGTCTCCCGACCAGGGACGGCGCGATCTCTTCATTTTTTAATACAGAATCAGCGGAGTTTAACGTTTGTTTTGAGTGAAATATAGACGTCAGTTTGAGCTGTGCGGTTCGTGCGTTGTGAAGGAAAAACCAAGTTCTTTCCAGTAGATCGAAGCAAGAGAAACATATCGTTTTTGGGAGTGTATTTGAAGGTGAAACATCTATGTTTATCCATTGTAACTTGGTGGCCACTTTAGAACTAATTGCTACGTCTTCGTCCGGCGATATCAATTGAGTTTTCGGCGTCGGTTCAGCACATAATCGACAATAAGTGTCTTTCTCTTCACTCATGTTAATATAAATTACTATAAATTATACATTTAATACATAATGTTTATCTTTTTGCCCGAAAAAAACACAGTAAAATATTTCTGCGATTGTCATTATTTGACATTCAGACGCTATGGTGTTGTCAACTGTAAAAACATTGCAATCGAATAGTCATACCAAAACTTTTCTATTCCAAAAATAGCTTTTTGACTAAAGATGAAACGTTTTAATTTTTTTATTAAAATATTTTATACAGGAACGGATTTTATGTATAATTTAATTAAGAACAATATAATGACATCGCATAACATAATCTATTACAAAAGGTAATTGTTTTCGTACGATGTGTTGTTCCAAGGTAGAACTAGTTCCAATTAAATGCCTTTGTTACAACTAGTAGAATGGTTAACACATTCTATTCACTATAAAATATACTGTAATTTCTCAAAAAAACAATCTTCTACATTATAATTTAGTGTTACGTTTATTGTCGATTTGTTTTTAAAATAATTATCAATATTATAATATATTTTTCACCTGTAAACAATTTATAGTATTAAATATGTATGTATAATTACTAACGTCAGGAGCGGAGTAAACCATTGTACGAGCTAAGCCAGCGAAGCGAGCGTGCCACAATAACAGCCAGCGAGGACTAGAATCGATTTTGGAGCGTCTCCCACTCATTAAGAAATCAATGTAGCCTAAAATTAAATATCAGTCAGTTAATTCAGCATTGACAAAAAATGATCAATTGGCATGGATAAAATATGATTGAGTTTGAGTTTGAATATTAGGTATAACCATAAATATCTTTAAATAAATAAATCGAACATATAAAATTCTCGTGTCACAGTTTTCGTAGCCAAACTCCTCCGAAACGGCTGGACCGATTCTTATGAAATTTTGTGAGCATATTGGGTATGTGTGAGAATCAGCCAACATCTATTTTTCACACCCCTTAAGGATAAGAGTAAGGCAGAACAGCGTTTGCCGGGTCAGCTAGTAAATAATAAAAAAAAGCTAATGAATAAATTCAAATTATATGATAAATTTTCCTTGATGATGATTTTAAAAATCAGGTTAAAAGGGGTTATCTATACATGCGAACGGGGGATAAAAAATAAATTTGAGAATTTAGCTTTGAGTAAGGTGTAATTTTTTACTTGACTGTAGCCAATAGTTAGACCTTCTTGCCATACGAGAGAAAAAAGGTTTTTTTGGATTGGATAGGTCTACAAATTCAATGTGTTGTAATTATAATAAAAAAACAAAATGAAATACAAAAGAATAGAGTAAAAATAAATTGCTACATAAGTTTTTTTAAGATAAATAGGCGAAAATAAATAAATAAAATTAACAAACGAGATATCGCCTGCGTGGTAATCAAATTTCCATGGTACAAACTTTGAACGACCTATTTTATCCTTATAGAGGGGGGAGGGAGACTTATAAGGTCCTTTCTTATCGCATATCGTAGTGGCTATCTCCATACCAAATTCCAGCCAGATCAGTCCAGTAGTTTAAGCTGCGATCTTATTGATCAGTCAATGACTCTTTTGCGTTAGAAGCAAGATGTTTCCAATGTAATATGATATGGAAATTGAGAAATAAGCATTTTTATGCCGTACTAGCTGCGCCCCGCGGTTTCACCCGCGTAAGTCCGTATCCCGTAGGAATATCGGGTTAAAAAGTTGCCTACATGTTATTCCAGTTGTCCAGCTATCTACGTACCAAATTTCATTGCAATCGGTTCAGTAGTTTTTGCCTGAAAGAGAAACAAACACACACACATCCTTACAAACTTTCGCATTTATTATATTAGTGGGATGTATTTTATCCTTCCCGTTCTCACATAACTTTATTTTGATGCGAATAAACTTGCCTCCGTGGTACCGAGCAGGTGGTACGGAGTTTGTTTCGTGACTCGCTTTTTAAAGAGTTAAATCCAATTTGGTTAACCGCAAAGGATGTTTTTTAAATATAATCTCGTTACAACAGTATCAGACCCGTTAGTTCTATAAATGGAATTCACTTGGGGAAATTAATAAATCCGATATTTTATACCATCGCTATAGAGTCGATTCGTATGGCCTAATTCTTAAGGCTTGTGCTTGTGTGTTGAACTTTTAGCAATTATCACGGAAGGTCAGAGTTAGATCAAATTGTAAGACAACACTAGATACATCAGGTTTCACATAAAACACTCGGAAGTTCTAAGGTGACAAACACAAAAAACCGTCGCATTAAGAACATACTATTTTGAAGTTAGAATGAATGATGAATAATCGAATGCAGGCTGGGAATCCAAATTTTTAGGAAATACCTATTTGTAAGTTTTATCCTTCTTTTATTTAAATAAAATGATGTTTTGTCCCCTTTTGAATTGTGTCCTAAGTACATATATCATAAGCTCAAGTGAGTTACTTATATTCATACAATTTTCGCACACGTTTAAAAAGGAAGAGATACGCATTTCCAGGATATAAATTAACCTATGTTCTTTCTCGGGTCTCAAACTATCTCTTTACCAAACTTCATCCCAATCAATGTAGTGGCTTAGGCTGGAAGACAGACACACAGACAGAGTTATGCCAGCACTTAAATATTACTAAGGATTAAACAATTATTATTCATAGTGCTAAGACCTGAAACCTAACACGGAACTTGGTAAGTAGTACCTAATACCTATGTTAGGTATTGTGAAGTTCAATGCACCCAAATGCTTAAAATTCTAGATGAGTACAGATAGGCATTCCGCGGGAATCTGAATGATTATCATAGACCGATTCTTAGATGTTTCGAGTTTTTACTGAGACGCTGCCAAGATTCGCGATAAAGTGTATAAATATAGGTTTTGTTTGTTTTACAGATCGATTATTTAATATATTTTGCTCAGTTCAACGTCACAATTATACAATTCAAGGTATTTTTTAAAGTATCATCATCATCATCATCATCAACCCATATATGTTCTCACTGCTGGGACACGGGCCTCCTATGAGGGTTTAGGCCATAATCCACCACGCTGGCCAAGTGTGGGTTGGCAGATGTCCATGTCGTCGAACTTTTGATTCTTGGACATGCCGGTTTCCTCACGATGTTTTTTCTTCACCGTTTTAAGCAAGTTTTAAGTATAGTACGATCAAATTATGAAAGAGGTTAACTGGCAACACTGTTGTCAAATGTCAAAGTTCCTTGCAAAAAAGTTAAGAAAGCTCGTATTCACATGATAATATTTGATTATTTCATTAATAATTTCCTAATTTACGGGATACATTTTTTTTAGTAAAAAGGTTCTTATTTATTATATTAAACAATAAAATGGTAATAAAAATGAACGTAATGAAAATCACTTTTTAATACCTAGCACAGTCAGCACACTGGTCAGCTGTTATGGTAAAGTGATTATTTATTTATTTATTTTATTTATTAATTGTTTATTGCTCTTAATAAAGCTACAAAAAACTTAATAAAGTTACATTATAAACAAATGGCGGCCTTATCGCTATATAGCGATTTCTTCCAGACAACCAGACTTAATTATTTAGTACCAGTAGTAGACCAGAATTATTTAATATTTTTTTTTACTCAAAAGGGATAAAATTAGATTAAATCTATTTATACTCAGAATTAAATCTACATTAGATGAGCTCTTTTTCTGTCTGAGAGTGACATTCATAATTACATTTAAAAATTTGACAATTTTCAGTATATATAAGTTATCATTAACGAGTAATATGAACATAATTAATTAATAAAATGTATTGTACATTAGAGTGGTGTTAATTTATATTATAATTATTTAAAATTCATTTTAAATTGTCTTCACACGAGGCCATTACCTCTTAGTAAAAAAAAAACTGTGGAGTCGCCCTTTTTATCATAATATCTATGTTCCCAAAACCGAACGAGTTTTGTTCGATTAGACACATCCCGTAGCATTTCTTGTATATCGAGAAGTGAAGTCCCGTGACCCCTAGTGGGGTATGGGGCAGATGATGTACATCTGTTTCACTGATCGATTTTCTTTACGGACAAGTAGGTGATCAGCCTTCTGTGTCCTGCCAGACCGAGACATTTTTTGTGCGTCCCCACCGGGAATTGAACCCAGGACCCCTCGGTTCTACGCTCATGCGTTAACCACTAGAGGCGGTGCTTAGAGGCAGGGTGTACCTTAGGTAAATGAATCCGGAAGAGCAGAAAGAGGTTTGATTGTGTCCATCTCACACCGGGGAAGTACCACACCCCCACAGAAAACTGGCGTGAAATAATAGCTTGCTATTGTTTTTCTTACGGTGAGTGGGGGAGCCAGTGGCCCGTTTCCTTTTCCTGACCCTTCCCTGTCCATTCCTTCTTTCCAGTCATCAATCCTTTCCTTATCCCTTACACCTTCAAAGCGCGTAGCGCATTCGCAGCGGCTCTACCTCTGCGAATGTTCACGGTCGGTGGTGATCGCTTGCCATCAGGCGAACCACCAGCTCATTTGCCCGCTATGACATACAAAAAAAAAAACATTTAATTGCTGAAGACTGGTGGCCGACAGGTCAAGCTTTGCTACGGTTCGGCAATTGGCGGGAATCTCGCTCGTGACTTATGTATATATTTTTTTAATTTCTCAAACAGATAACATAATTTTTCTGGGATTTTATCATCCTGCTTAACCATGTCAGTGACCGATAGTCATATTTCTGGTTTTTTGTAAAATATAACGACTTAAACGCTAGACAATATTCTAAGTATTTCCCTGTCTTATCATGCATGTCATCATAGTTGCACCGTGCTGTGATTGTATCAATATGTTACAGCATTTTTTGGGGTTCATGGGGACGTATATGAACAGAGGTATGAGCGGAGGTAGTGCCTCTGCGAATGTTCATTGGTGATGGGGATGGGATGTAAAAGCAGACTGCAATCGCGTCTTCTTAAGGGGTAAAGGATAAGGATTGTTGATGGAAATAAAATAAAGGACTGGGAGGAATGAGGAAAAGGATACGGGCCTCCATCTCTCCCACTCACCGAACCAAACTCCGCAACACGCTTCTATTTGACGAAGATCTGTGGGGGTGTGGTACCTCCCCCGGTGCGACCGACCGGTACCCACACGCTAAACAGCTTTCAATAAATTAACAAATAACCAAATAAAATTGCTCACACCTCATAAATATACATACAGAACCACGTAAACAAAATTGTATTATGATTCTAAGATCACGTGCGCGCGCGCCGCGAATTTTTGTGTCGAGTTTAAATTACAGTTAACATTGTCCCGTTATTGTCACTTGTTTTGGGATTAACGTTATAAGGGATTGTTTTAAATCATTGAAAATATACTGAAAATTCTGACGGAATATATATAAGTAAATCTTTTTCCACAAAATTTTTTTGATTATGTTTTTTTTTTTCATTGATTTTTTTCTTTTTATTTTTCTATTTTTATGTATGTATGTGTGTTTGTGTGTGTTAAAATAAATTGATCTTTCTTTCAATTGATCTTTCTTTCAAAATGGTCGGCGATGTCTATGGAAGGTACATCATCATACATATAAAATATATCGAGACCAAATAAGGAAATAATAAGAAAGTTTTCCTCTTGGGTGGAATTATGTATTTTTCGTTTACTTCTAACAATTTAAAAGCGGTTTTGTTTTTTTTAATAGTTATATATTAATGAGCAGCTCAACGGATTCCAATGACATTTGCTTTGCTGGATTTATTTCAACAATTGGATTAAGAAACTCACTAACTTAACCTGAAAATTAAGAAGATTTCAAAAGAGTCGGCCTGGGCGGATATGGAGAGCTGCGGGTAGCATTTTATCTTAAGCTTAAATTATATAATATGAAAGTTATTATTATAGGTCGTAAAATACAAACATAAAATATAAAAAATGAGATTAAAATAGCTGCATATATATATCACATAGAACTTGACAAATAATGTCAAACGTCATTGTTCAAAAAAGAATTGACGAAGCGAAAGAAAAAGAGCGCCAATGTATCTTGTTTTTTTAAGATCCACAGATAAAAAAAGAACACATCGTCACGTTTAGGAATGTGAAATATTTTAACCGACCTAAATTGTTAATACAGACGGTATTTGTTTGCGAATCACGTAACAAATTCGTAATACAGTTCAATACTCCGTCAATGATGATATTTTTTTAGTGCCATTGACTGAATAAACGAATGTCGCATAATACAGGATATAGTGAAAAGATATGGATAAAGCATAGGGTCTTATTTTATATACCCCCTTGAAAATATAGTACTAGCTGCGCCTCGCGGTTTCACCCGCGTAAGTCCGTATCCCGTATGAATTTCGGGATAAAAAGTTGCCTATATGTTATGCCAGTTGTTCAGCTATCTACGTACCAAAATTTCATTGCAATCGGTTCAGTAGTTTTTGCGTGAAAGAGCAACAAACACACCCACATCCTTACAAACTTTCGCATTTATAATATTAGTAGGATAGTAAGATTTTTAGGATTCTGCGCGGTAAGTCTAAAACACTCCACGTAGCAGGCGCCATGAGTCGCACGTATCGCGTCGATATTGCTTATTTAGTCATAAATCTATACAAATATTATGAAGCAGAAGAGTTTGTTTGTTTGAACGCACTAATCTCAGGAACTACTTGAATCCGATTTGAAAAATTGTTTCAGTGTTAGATAGCCCATTTATTGAGGAAGGCTATAAATGTACCACGGGCGAAGCCGGGGCGGACCGCTAGTCTAAGATATGCAGGCGCAATAATATATTAACAAACATTTTTTTTCGATTGCTTCAATCGATTAAAGTATAATAAATTATGGTTATTTATATTTCATTTTATTTATTTATCGCTAGAATTAAGCCTTCCTCAATAAATGGGCTATCTAACACTGAAATAATTTTTCAAATCGGACCAGCAGTTCCTGAGATTAGCACGTTCAAGCAAACAAACAAACTCTTCAGCTTTGTAATATTAGTATAGATTAGCAATATGACTATATTAAATTAATCAACTCTCTCTTGGACTCAATAAGTATTTTCCCTTATACTAAAGAAGATATTGTTTAAAAAACATAATGTTTACAGTTACGTAAATAAGGATGTAGGTGTTGAAACGAAAATCATGCAATGAGATGTGCATTTTAGTATCGTGAGTGAATTAAATCACATAGGTGATGAAGTCACGAATTATTTGCAACTAGCTTAATTTTTAACTGCGGTTATGTAAAGCAAAAAACAAATTTTATACACTGGCAACATTTTACATTGTACGTAATGGATTTGTATTTATCTGTGCTGGTAAAATAAACGCGGGAAAAAAGAAGTATATTGAAAACTAGCTGTCCGCCCCGGCTTCGCCCGTGGTACATATAAAGCCTAAATTCTCCCTCAATACTTTTATTGTAGGGCATCTAAAACTGAAAGAATTCAAAACGGACCAGTAGTTCCTGAGATTAGCACGTTCAAACAAACAAACGAACAAACTCTTCAGCTTTATAATATATAGCTGTCCAGTTGAATATCTGAATTATTGCGATTAGAGTTATATATTTGAGTTTAAATAATATCAAACGAACTAACTGACCCTTCAGCTTTATAGGTATGCTGGTTTGGATGTTTCAATAAAGATATGTTGCGGAACCCTATTTTTTTCCAAAATAAAATATAGTCTATGAACACTCGTGGATAATGTAGCTTTCGAATGGTGAAAGAATTTTTAAAATCGCTCCAGTAGTTTTGAGCCTATTCATTACAACCAAACAAACAAACAAACAAAGTTTTCCTCTTTATAATATTAGTGTAGATGGAATGAAGCCAGACTACAAATTATTGATGTTTATTCCGAATTTAAATGAAAAATAGTTTGACATGCATTTTTAGGTTCTATTTTGTGTGGTAAATATTTTTTTAAATATTTCACTATTACTGTTATTTTATTGTATATAGTGTTATGTTGTATATTAATAATAAAGATTTCCTACTAATGTATGTATGGTGCTACCATTATTAGTTTTATTAGTTGTCGAGTTTTGTATTGCTTTCCGTGGTTTATATTTTCTTTGAAAGCTCCATAATAAAAAAAAATACAAATAAAAAAGGTATCTAGTTTCAGTTGCAATAACATGTAAAATAAAACCACCCATTCAAGAAAATATTACTATACTAGTTGCGCCCTGCGGTTTCACTCGCGTAATTCCGTATCCCGTAGGAATATCGTTATAAAAATTTGCGTATATGTTATTCCAGTTGTCGAGCTATCTACGTACCAAATTTCATAGCAATCGGTTCTGAGGTTTTTGCGTGAGAAAGCAACAAACACACCCACATCCATACAAACTTTCGCATTTATAATATTAGTAGGATAGTAGGATTACCATTTTCAAATAATCATCATCAGCCCATATATGATCCCACTGCTGGGACACAGGCCTCCAATGAGGGTTCAGGTCATAATTCACCACGCTGGCCAAGTGCGGGTTGGCAGATGTCACATGCCGTCGAACGTTTGATTCTTGGACATGCCGGTTTCCTCACGATGCTTTCCTTCACCGTTTTAAGCTGTTTCAAATAATATAATATTTATTTATATCCCAGGAAATACATAGTTCCTTGAGATTGAAAATTATAAAATAAAGGCTGTAATGTATACTGCGGGGTCGTGTCATAGATATGACAAATGTACTTGTAAAATATTGTTAGGAGATCGCAGAATTGGACGTTTTAGAAAATTTCTAGTTGTAGTTATTTAATGTTTTAAATCTTATGACTTCGGGTTTTCAGGTAGTATTCAGAAAAATAATACCTGTACATTATGCCTCATAATATAAATTTGATAATGTTTAAATTTTATGTTACTAATGTTCAATTTAAAAAAGGTGTGTGTGCGATTCACACACGATAGAAGTGAAACTTCAATAAATCGACAAAAGAATGAGATAAATATATATAAATTATAAAATAGTATGTATATTTCTGTCTCATTCTTTGCCGGCTTCATTCTACACATGTTTGTATTTGTGTCTCTTACCTGTCGTTTTTTCCGTTGCATCAGCTTTGAAATCACAACGATTCTAAAGAAGTTTCACTTCAAAAATCTTTGTTCTGTGAACACAAAACACGATATACTTATGTATGTAAATTTTATTCATACAATAATATATTTATTCTAGCTTTCCGCACTCGGTTTCCTCTCTCTAAAAGTCCCGTATCCCCTAAGATTTCATGAGTTTTAATTCATTTTTCCCCTCCTCATCCCGTGAGATTTTTATTTTTTTATTTATTCTTCATTGTAAACACAAACAACACAAAATATGTCATAATTGTGACAAAAGCTTTTGTATACAATTGGCGGCCTTATGACTATAAGCCATTTCTTTCAGGCAACCGACGGGTAAAGGATAAATACACAATATAATAGAAAGAGATTAATTAGATTATTTCATTAAAGAGATTACAGGATGTTTGCTGCCTCTCACCCCAAAGAGAGATAGGATGATTTTAACTGCATCCCTACACCTCTTGAATGCCTGTCATAATTAATGGATGTCCCCAAAAAATTTGAAGGTCTCGTGTCCCCTGTCTCGATGTGGGGTATGGGGCATATGATATATGCTACACTGATCGTATATCTTTATGGGCAAGTAGGTGATCAGCCTCTATCTCGAGAGACTTTTTTTGTTTTTCACCACCGGGAATCGAACCCAGGACCCTTCGGTTCTACGCTCACCCACTGTACCAAGGAGGCGATCAAAGGAAATTCCCACGAGACTGAGATTCTTCATCACGCTGAAAAATAGCCCATGTCCCTCTTTAGTCCAACTATCTCCAGACTCAAAAACCATATCATAAAATCGCACCATTGCTGCGTGAAGGAAAGGCAAACACACACACATTTATTATATTATTCATTGTGAATCTCACTAATCCTACTTCCCACTATCCTTGTAATATTATAAATGCGAAAGTTTGTAAGGATGTGTGTGTGTTTGTTGCTCTTTCACGCAAAAACTACTGAACCGATTGCAATGAAATTTTTTACGTAGACAGCTGGACAACTGGAATAACATATAGGCACCTTTTTATCCCGATATTCCTACGGGATACGGACTAACGCGGGTGAAACCGCGGGGCACAGCTAGTTATAAAAAGGAATGTTTCAAACAGACAAAAAAAATATTGAATTAAAAAGCTAGAAGCATATTTTCCAAGTAAAATAGTATTTTGACAGATTTTTTTTCCCAGAGTCATCCGAAAAAAGTCGGGCTCAGTGGAATAATCAAGTCAAAAAATACAGTATTCATAATTTAACTACAACATGAAATGCATATCAATATATTATTTACAAAGTCAAGCAACGTTGGCCGTGGTCAGTGACTGGATGGGTTCCTTTTTCCGGTGATTTTTGACTCACGATAAAAAGATGGTTCCAATAGATAGAAATGCTAAGTCAAGGTTGTTATGTGTTTTGAACTTATTAAATTTCGCATCACACTTGCCTCGGTGAGATGGTAGCGTCAGCAAAAATGTTATTGAAATAGAATTATTTAACGTAATCGGAGAATTCACTGCTTATTAATGTAATGATTGTTTCTAAATATGAATTACAAATTGTATAAACACAAAAAACTCGATACCCAAGGACATTTTTCGTAAAACAGAGTTTTCCTTAAATACATACATATATAGTTATTTATTTGATGCACTAATAATAGTTCAATACAGATACAATTCGTCTTAATCTGAATTAACTATAACAGAAGGCGCATACAACATTGGTCATAAAATTTAAATTTGTTTATTTTTATTGATAAAAGAAGACTTGTATGTAAAATTAATTTGATCAGTTTAAAAGTGAATAATTTCATTATTATTTTTAATAATTTATATTATTTTATATAAATTGTACCGCTAATGGTATGATAAAAGGTTTTAGACGTGATTCTTAATATTTCCTTTTGGAATATGGTGCCTTATCTAATTAAACCCAATTTGCTAAAGTTATTAACGCTAAAAATACGTTAGTTTCATGGAAAAACTAGCTGCACCTCGCGGTTTCACCCGCGTAAGTCCGTACCCGTAGGAATATCGGGATAAAAGTTGCCTATATGTTCAGTAGTTTTTGCGTGAAAGAGCAACAAACACACATCCTTACAAACTTTCGCATTTATAATATTATAAGTAGGATAGGATGCATAAACTGTTAAACGCTCATAAAAATAACTATCGCTAAATACATAAGTCCTGTGTAAAATATAATAGAGAAAATTAATTCTGCTTTTTTTGCTGTCGCTACCTAATCCTTATTGCGGATTCCGCGAATCTCTGTGTAGCTTTATAAAAGACCGTATATGGATAAAATTTTTCGCATTCAAGTACCGTGATCCGTGTGTTGTGTCTGTCTGTCTATCCGTCTATATATATAGAAAATATAACACTATTTTAATAAAACGTGAGTAAACAGTTTATAAATGTGGCTTATTTGAGAATTTGTTATTTTTGGAAATAGTCTATTTTTCCTTTGTTTTTTAATGTAAATATTTTAATAGTTAAAGAGAATTTTTTATTTTATTAAAACATAACTTTTTTTTTATTATTTAATTAGTTTTTTTATTCAGACTTTTTAATTCCATGAGAGGAAATTAAATGGATGAAAAAATGTATATAATTATGCTTATATAATTATTATTTATGCGATTTTTATTGAATATTAAATATACATTTAGTGACAATGATATTTATCATCGTGTACTATTTGTAAGCTGCCTCCTTGATACAGTGGTTAACGTGAGCGTAGAACTGAGGGGTCATGGGTTCGATTCCCGGTGGGGACGCACAATAAAAAAAAGTCTCGGTTTGGCAGGACACAGAAGGCTGATCATCTAGTTGTCCATAAAAAAAATCGATCAGTAAAACAGATGTATATCATCTGCCCCATACCCCACTTGGGGACAAGGGGCTTCATTTCTCACTATTTGTAAGTTATATTAATGATATAAAGCTGAAAAGTATGTTTGAAAGCGCCAATCTCGGGAAACTACTGGTCTGATTTGAAAATGTTTTCAGTGTTATATAGCTGCGATTTAAAAATATGCTTGTTTTAGTTTTGGTAGTAAATGCTTTTGGAACTCTGTTTTTTTCTTTTAATAATTAATCTATTCAGTAGTTATTTTTTATTATTTAGCAACTTGTTTTCTTAATATACTTAATGAACTGACTCCAAAAAAGGAGCTCAATTCGAATATATTTTTTTGGGTTTGTTTGTACAGAACTTTCGACTGGGTTAACCGATTTTGATGATCCTTTTTTCATTTGATAGCTGTTACCTCCCGCGTATTCTCGTTATATTTCTAGTTCTGACAATTTCAAGATTTTAGTTATTTTTCTTTAAGTAATTAGTTGCATAATCTATATTCTATACTAACAATTTTCTTTTTCAGTTTAATTTATAAAAATGGCGACCGTTCTACTGAGGTGTTTGTTTATATGTCTGTATGCTTTATACGTCAGTGCTGATGAAATCGAATTGGAAGCGACCAGTGGGGTAGTTTTGAAAATGCTCAGGGTGAGTATAATACTAATATTTATTTAAATTAAGAATTAAGAATTAAATAATTAAGAATTATTTAATTCATTCTTAATTAAAATTAAGAATTTTTCAATAAAGAATTTATCTGGAAAATGCATTATTTTAAAATGTATATTAATTTATGTAAGTTTATCAAAATAATGTATAAAACCAAATAATACGATATTTGCTCGCAGCAGATCTCTGTAATGAAAATCTTCGTCTAAATTTTTGAACAAAGACAGAAATTTTATCAAAACCGGCTCAACAATTTTTGCGTGATAAGCGAGGAATCACACTTCACAACCAGTATTTTATATACTTTCATATATATAACACAGTAGGTGTTGCCCATGACGTTGCTCGCGTGGTCAAAAACAACAAGCAGTTATGAATACATGTCACATTTTAGTATAGCGCCATCTATCGGATTTTATTTAAATTTCGCAATGATTGAAATGCGAATCATGATATTTTTTAGGGAATTGTAGGTTTTACTAACGTGAAAAGTGACCCATATAACTCTCTAGCATCCAAACTACCTTCAGATATAAAAGAACTAGCTTTTGCCCGCGGAATCGCGCGCATTCGGAGTAGTTAAAGAGATATTTTTATGCATATAGACCTTCCTATTGAATCAGTCTCTATATTAACAATACGTTGTGTAGTTTTAAAGATACATACATACATAGAGACAGACGCAGGAAGCGACTTTGCTTTGTACTATATAGTGATAACAAACATGCCAGCAAACTTTCAAATTAATGATACACCAGCTGCGCCCCGCGGTTTCACCCGCGAAAGCCCGTATCCCGTAGGAATATCGGGATAAAAAGTTGCCTATATGTTATTTCAGTTGTCCAGTTGTCAATTGATCAAATTTCATTGCAATCTCTTCTGTAGTTTTTGCGTGAAAGAGCAATAAACACACACACATCCTTACAAACATTCGCATTTATAATATTAGTAGGATATTAGTTTATTATGAAGGATGTTACAAAATCGTATACCTAACAAATTAAAAGAGCAGTCTTATTTCTCTGTGGGGTGTGGGACAGATACAATATATTATCTACGATTTTGTTTACTGGCAATCTCCGATCATCTTTCTGCCAGTAACAATGTATTTAGTGATCTGTGCTTCTGCATCGACCCTTATAACTGGGTTGAATCTTGCAACTATTGTTTCTACGCTTTCCGTAACCACTATACCGATATATTTAAGAATAATTGCGTAGGAAATTTTTAAAAGTAGACAAAGACCTGGACTCTGGTGCGTTCCATAGGAGATCCCAGGATCCCTGCTATTATTTTATTATTTTAAAGGTGTGCATTTAGCTCTTATTTTTTTATATTTACTTGATATAATTTATTTAATGTAATACCTGTTGGTGAACCTAAAATAAATAAAAAAAAAAAAATTATGCATTGAGTTTGGCTGCCGAGGAGGTTTTAATGGGTAGAAATACCACAAGCACTTTTAAAGATTTCCTCCTCGTTAAAAAAAAAACTCATGAGACATATGTGGCTAGATTGTAATATAAAAATTCATGTTTTCAGGAAATGGTGAACGAAACAAAAGCAGACTCGCTAAACCTACCAGCAAACGCCTCATCTATTCGAGAAAATATCACGGACACATTTAGGTAAGAATTTAGAGACAAGATATTATTCTATTTTTTCACCATAATTCCTTAATAAAATTCGTTAATATTGAGAATTATATAACAATACATAATGATTAAGATATGAAGACTTGCGGAATTATTAAAGAAATGAAAAAATCGATCACAGGATTCACCTCTCCGCCTACCCACCACGCCTCAGCAATCGAATTTATTTATCTATGGAAAACAAACAATACAATAATTCTTATAGATTATAGACATATCAGCAAAGTGTCCACTAAAATTTTAAATACTTTAAATATAAAAACACACTTAGTCACATACGGAATATAAAGGATACAAAAAAAAACATAGAAATCAGATGAAACTTCTTCTATTTCTTCCACTCTCTCAGCTTTCTTTTCTTCTCTTCTTTCTTTTATGTCCTTAAGAGACACCCCACGCCGGCTAATTATTTCCCAGTCTCATTATAATATGGCCATATTACTTATTTCAGTTGCGAAAACCGAGTCTATGGCTACTACGCGGACGTTGACAATGACTGTCAAATATTCCACGTCTGCCTTCCGTCGCAGACTCCAACTGGTAGAAACGTCACATACAGGTGGAGCTTCATTTGCCCCAGTGAGACAGTTTTCAATCAGGTTTGTGCCTTAATTGAATGTGTTTTGGATTTATTATTCTTTGAGCGAATTTCTGAGCCTCATGATTATGTTATCAAAAGTGTCAGAAGTTTTGACAAGTGAATACACTTGACAATAGTCTTAAATATAGAATTCTCGTGTCACAATGTTAGCTTAACAAGCTCCTCCGAAACGGCTAGACCGATTCTTATGAAATTTTGTGTGCATATTGGGTATGTCTGAGAATCGGCCACCACCAATTTTTCATACCCCTAAATAATAAGAGTAAGGTAGAACAGTGTTTGCCAGCTAAGCTAGTAATAAATAAGGTATATATCGTTTACTACTCTATATCATCTTAAAAGCATCTTTTCGTGTTTTATAGGAAATTGTTGCAATTTGATCACCTTTAAGAAACTGTAGTGGTGCCTCCCTTAAAAAACGTTGGCCGTTTTTGTAGAAAAAATTTGAGTCTGAGTACACACACACGCGCACATAAATATCTGTTTTACGCACCAAGCTACTCACTATGAATATGTATTAATTAATTTCGAACATCATATTTTAATTCTCAGGAAGTACTTGTGTGCACAAGAGCCCGTGATTCCATTCCTTGTGAAGATTCACCATCATACTACGATCTGAACATGGAGATCGGTAAAATAGCCGAAGATAAAAAGGAACAGCCGGAGACGGACAATAAAATGGAAAACAACGAACAAACAGACAAAGTCGATCAACCGTCAAACCAAGAACCTGAACCTCCCAAAGACGCTGAAACTGTGACCGTAAAGAACCAAAAGCGTTTCCCAAGTCGCAAGAAGCAGAACATGGTTGAGAAACTAGTACAGGAAGCAGTAGAAGAAATGAATTTAATGGAAGCGGGTGTCGAAGTTATTGAGCCAGAAGAAGAGAGAGTAGAGATTCAAAAACCTGAAGCCACTGAAGAAGTTGATGAATCTAAATCAGAAGATTCTAGACTAGGTGCAGAGAGGAGCCTTAGAACTGGAAGACACGGTTGGAGGGGGTCCTATCGATACAACAGTCAATAGAGATAGCTTAGAGTTTAGCAGCCGGACAAATTTGTAAATATTTTATAATTTTCAAGTGATAATAAAATTAATTAAATATATCTGTTATTTATTTCATTACCCTATTTAAACCATATACTTTACTGCATTAAAAATTTAATAGCTTAATTCGAAGAAAGTAAGGATATGCCTTAAAATAATGTCTGAAATAAAAATACTCTAAATATTAACAATACATATGTATGAATACGCTTATATGCATTTCGACCTTAAAAACTCTTACACATCAATACAATACTAGGTTTCTTATCAGCAAATCATTTTCCTCTTGTAGATGCAATTAATTTTTCGTACGCTTGATTAAATTACAGAACAAGATTGCAATCAAAATGATCGTGCAACTAATCCGTTCTTTGTGTCTTACGGCGAAACAAAAATGACTTAATATTCAGTTAAAATGCGTGTAACACTATTATTATTAGTTCTATTGAAAAGTGTTATCTCAAACGAAGAAAGTGACGAAAAATATATAGATCTGTTGCCTGAGGAGGAAAAGCGACAGTTTTTAGAGAAGATTGCCAGGCGTATACTTGAGGATTATCAAAATAACAACGAAACAAATGCATCACATGTAGATATGTCAGATGAAGAGCTTAACGCACATTCTGCATATGTACAGGGTTTACTTCAAGAGGAAACACAGAATTTAAGAGATGAAAAGAAAAACGAGCCACAAAGGCGTGACGACAAACAAGACACGGCAAAAGCAGTAGATAATAGAAAAAGTAGTGCAGAGAGTAACAAAAATTTCGTAGATTTAACTTTACGGGCTGGAAAAAGAGAAAAACGTAGAAACACAAGTAAGGAGCACACTATCCAAGATTATGATGTGATTCCAGTTGTACCTATTTATGATGAAACTCTTATCAGGAATAAGCCACCCTCACAAAATACTACAAAAAATGTCATGAAAGGACGCGATTCATCATCAGATAAGAACAATTCGAAAGTATTAAGAAATTCTTTTACTTACGATGATGAAGAGGACAATAAAAATGAAAATAATCATGAGAGTAATGAAAGTTTAAGATCAACAGTTATTAATGATTTTGAACCTAGTTCTAAAGAAACTGATGCTGATTCGTCACAACAAAAAACAATTGAAGAAACAACTACGGATTTAAGCTTGAACGACACAGTTACGTCAGCAGAATCTACGCGTTACGGTATTCGAGAACGAGACTTAACTAGAAAAGAAAATGTTGATATACAATATAGCAATAAAGCTGAATTAACTACTGATATTGTAACACAAAATTTGCAGGATATTACATCTACAACACCAGTCATAAGTACTTCATCTACCACTGAACTAAGTACAGATAAACAAGAAATAGTTACTGAAACGAATAATTTTAGCGCTGAAAAAAATAATGTAGCGAATAATGGCTCAGGACCAAATGATAATTCAAGTACTATAAAACGTAATTCAACAACCGGCGGTTTGAAACTCATTGACCTAGATATCAATAATTTTAATATAAGCAGAGTAACTGTTAATTCTGATTCCACAAAAGTCGAATCAACTGAAACACCTGCAAACGTTGAAACTTATACAATTATTGAAAGAATCACACGAACCACCACTATTCAATCCAATATATCTACAACGGTAAGCCCAGATAATATTAGTAATACTACTTCAGATCAAGAAGTTAATTTACAAAATGCTTCAACTAATTGTAATGATACGGAAAAAGCTGCTGAACATTTAGACAAAGAATCTAAACGTACTATTATTAATGATATGGATTTATTTGAAGCAAGAAAAGGAAGTAACAATGGAAATATTTTAAAATCGGAAGAAACGATAATAGGAGGCATTGAAACAATAGAGGCTATCGATACTCCCGCGAAAGAAAAGAATACTGAATACTATGTGTATGAAATATGTAAGTATGTATATCAGAAATAACCTTAGCCTTATTTTAGCAATGTTTTAACAGTTAGAAACCTTACCCTACAAATAACAGCGAATATATTTGAATCGATTTTATGTCCATTTATATAAATATCTGTTATCATCATAATATTCACGTCCTCTTATGTTAGGACACACAATCTAATTAACAACGAACAGGTTAATTAATAAGTACCTGGATGACCGAGCTTTGCTCGGTTTAACTTCGTGAAGTTAGATTGTTTATAAGCGTTTTTTCCAAGATCGTTCAGGCATTTTTAAGTGAACACGTGCATTAAGAAGACACAAAACAATATAAACAATTAGTCTAACCTCAAAGCAAACACTCATTGACTTCGTTACTTAACAACGCCATCTGCTGGAACTTTAATTATTCGCAAAAAAAATAGTATTAGTATTATTATTCGCCAATAGATGTCAGGAAGAGTCGCTAAGTTTAAGTCGATAAAACACGAATATGACATTTTCTAAAAAAGATTCCTAGCTAGATCGATTTATCGCCACCGAAACCCCCTATATACTAAATTTCATGAAAATCGTTGGAGCCGATTTCGAGATTTTATATATATATACACGAATTGCTCGTTTAAAGGTATAAGATATAGTTTGGTTTGTGTTCAACAGCGGCAGAAAAACCTCCATTCCGATCTCGTGGCGAAGAGGAAGTATATTACGCACCTGTGTACAACTACGCTCCTGAATATGCTTACTATGACCCATACAACCGGTTTGGACCTAACACTGATGACGTATCTAAAGATTCATTCAATACCGCAAAAGCACGTTACAAAAATAGTAAAAGAAGAAACAAATCTAAGAATTATCAAACTTATAACGAGAATCGCGATAAATTTAACAATATCTTCAATATTTTGAAGCAACACAATTACAACAATGTTGTAGATCCGCAAACGATAGTACATAACAGTGCTATTTTCAACCCTAACGACTATATAGATATGGACTACTTTTTCGGGAGAAGCGATGACATAAGTCTGAGAAGTGCTAAAAAGAAAAAGGGAAAACCAAATTTGCCAGATACTGACGATGACGACCACCCGTATGAAACTATGAAGAACAGCTTACAAGATCACATTAGGTCTGTAAGAAAACTACTGTACGCTCATAAGCAATTTGGATATATACCCGACCGTCCTAAATTATCTAACGAAGACGAAACAAGACTTCGCAGCAAACATCTAAAACTATCTAACGTTAATAGCAATGGGCAAAGTAGAGATGACATTACAATCGATTATTATTTTGGCAGAAAAAATTCTCATGAAGTTGATTCTGAACGCAATAAGTTGTTTAAGGTACAGCTGGCCCAATTGAAAGACGCGTCTGTAGGTACCCCAAAACCCGCTGAAAATAAGACTTCAAGTCTAGAAGAAATAAGTCAGAAGGATAACGGTATTGATGTTTTGTTGAATGTGTTGAGAGATATGATAAAAATGGACATTGAAGCATTAGTCAAGTATAATTGGCTCAGATCGACTGTGGATATACGAACGGCGTTAAGCAAATTAAACGTTTTGACGTAAGTTATCGTTCAATTTATATTCGTTCGTATAATATTCTTTACATAATACCAATAGCATACAAACGTTCATGATATCTATTCTAAAATTACGAAGTGAAATATTTAATTTCGTCCTACTACTCATCCGATTTTTAATACACTTATACAATTAGAAAGCTTCATCTTCACAAAGTAACATAGGCAATATTTTTCTAACCCAGACCACAGATAACATAACTAGATTGAATAGAATTGAACTAGCTTAGTTAAAAGAAGTAGACAGTGATAAATTATTATAATTGTTGTTAAGATGTGGCTTATCGTCAGCTCTTCATTAAATTTAATTGTAACAAACATTATTATGTTACTATCTTCGATGTTTATAAACCTTACTTCATAAAAATTTCATTTCTATTATGCTTTCTGTCGTAATGACTAAGCCAATTAAGGGAATACGACTCATACGACTCATAAGTTTTTATACAGTATCTTTCATTAGCCATAGATTATTACTAATTGTCTTTCATTGAGTCATGTTTGAAATTTGATTGTGTAATCATAAAGGCCATTTTATTGTTTATAATTATTGACTGTCTTTTAGTGACCCATGTTTGGATCTTTATGGGTATTTGACCAAAATGTAGAGAGACGCATATGGGCGATTAAGCCTTGCTTGTTTTTATAAGACACTAGCTGTACCCGACGTGCGTCCCTACGCCAGCAACCTGGTGGCACTTGGCATATTCTATATATAATCAATGGGCATATTATACAAACCTTTTCCGTGGAAAAATACCTATATATACCAATTTTCATAATAGGTCGATTTCGGTGCAGCAGTTTATGAGTTCGTCGATACAGACTAACTTTCTATATACTATATTATACTAGCTGTGCTCTGCGGTTTCACCCGCGTAAGTCCGTATCCCGCAGGAATATCGGGATAAAAAGTTGCCTGTATGTTATTCCAGTTGTCCAGCTGTCTACATACCAAATTTCATTGCAATCGGTTCAGTAGTTTTTGCGTGAAAGAGCAACAAACACACACATCCTTACAAACTTTCGCATATATAATATTAATAATAATAATAATAATAATAAACACATTTATTGTCAACATCACATAAGGAAATTTAGACATATGAACACAACTAGATAACATAACATAGACAGGGACAACATAAACAGAAATAGTAAAAGTATTAGTAGGAAGGATTAAAATTTCTATAAGATTCAAACTCTCTCAATATAATATAAACCGCAATTCTAACATAAATTAACATTGCGTAACATATCAACATAGTAGGTACCTTATTTATTTTAGATTTATTGTTTTTATTTTAGATTTAATGGTTTAATTTTATTTATTGCTTTTAGAAAAAAATTGAGAAGCAACGATCACATTCACCCTAATGATATGGAACTGTTGAAATATGTGATATATCTGTACAAGTCAGCGAAAGAAACGAACCGAATGAAGCTCAGCGTGCAACTGTTGGAGTCGATAACGAAACTGAGAAAGGAGAATAAAAAGAAAAGTGTGATGCCGCAAATAAAGAAGAGGAAGAAGTATCGCTCCGCCATCAAGCTGTGGCGGGATTTCAGAACGTTTTTGAGGAGCTTAATCAATAGAGAGCAGGAGAGAAGGGACATAGTGGGGCAGTTCGAGAGGTTTCTAGCTGAATTGGAGGCTAATTTGAACGGGGTGAGTGAATATTGGGTCATAAATTTAATCAAAGTTAGTTAAGACATAGCAAAATAAAAAGAAAGTTAAAGAATAGAATAAATTCAATCATGAAATTCGTCCGTCTGTCGTTCGGCCATGTATAATCCCCGCTCAGAGAAAAATAAAACTAAAAATCTAAAAGCTACATACATATTAGAAGAGAATTGAATAGAAAATAGGAGGAAGCTATAAGCGTTATTAAACTACTAGCTGCGCTCTGCGGTTTCACCCGCGCAAGTCCGTAATCCGTAAGAATATCGGGATAAAAAGTTGCCTATATGTCATTCCAGTTATCCAGCTATCTACGTACCAAATTTCATTGCAACCGGTTCAGTAGTTTTTGCGTGAAAGAGCAACAAACACATATATCCTTACAAACTTTCGCATTTATAATATTAGTAGGAAGTAGGATAAAAAGGAAGCGTGGTACAAAATTTCCATTTCAACATTTAAATATATATTTGGGTATAATTATATATCAGTCAGTTGATAATTAATTCTACTTTTCTTTTCATATTTTAACTTTATATAATAAGTAGCAGTAGTTATTCTATTAATTCGCATTCAAGCAATTCTATTAAATTTCAGTTGCACGAGGCGATTAAAAACATAGCTATAGTAACAAAATTCAAGAATCAGAACTGGTATGCGGATCTAAAAGAGATTTATTTGAAGAACGCAACCAAGAGGGAGCTGCTAGAAGTCATTCTGCACCTGGGTCTGTCTCGACTTCTGGCATTAATTGAAGACAGCACAAAGAGCGGTGCAGAAGACAGTTTCTCAAATTTCGTCTACAACAATAGAAAGGAAGTGAATGTCACGAGACGAGACTTTATATTCGTGTTGCGTTTGTTGAATGCTATTAAGGAATTAAATTAATTGTTGTTTGTCTTTTTTATTATTTATGGTCGACTAGCTACAACCCGCGGTTTCACCCGCGTAAGTCCGTATCCCGTAAGAATATTGGGATAAAAAGTTGCCTGTATGTTATTCCAGTTGTCCAGCTGTCTACGTACCAAATTTCATAACAATCGGTTAAGCAGTTTTTGCGTGAAAGAGCAAAAAAAAAAACACACATCCTTACAAACTTTCGCATTTATAATATTAGTAGGATTAGAAGGATGTTATATCGAAGATTTCTTACCAAAGTTCTTTTCTACAATAATTATTTAACAACAAACAGAATCACCTTCAAATTGTCAGAACTTGACCGAATTTATATGTGATCACATGACAGATTCTAGCTTTTAAATAATGAAAGAATCATAATAATCCGTTCACTCAGTAAAAACTTACGTGGTTACACACAAACATGAGGTGAAAAACAGTGGAATCAATAACCTTCTCGTTTTTTGCAGTTGGTTTTGGTAACACTCTATGATTCTAAACTTGTTTGTCAGCTGGATGGAGTTGCCGAGTAATAAAATAAAAAAGTCATCGTATTCAGAATCGCATTCGTCTCTGGGAACAATGGTTAAAAAATTGTCCATGTTTTTCTAAATCTTTATCTACAGTTACGTAAAAGTTCATAAAATTTCCTTTTTACGCTGAGTCTATGTTAGTCATTAAAATAATTTAGAAATTAAAAACTTTTAACCGATTTTAAACGATTCATTCATTATATTATTAACCCGACGTTTCGAACACTTTACAGCGAGCGTGGTCACGGGGAGACTGAGATGTTACACGAAGGTCATACTTGAATGAATCGCGTTTAAAATACGTTAAAAAGTTTTTAATTTCTAAATGTATAATACACGCGTAAAATCTAACACAAGAAAATACTACATTAAAATAATGTTCAATCAGTCAATCCGTGCTAAATTTCATCAAACTCGGCTGATTAATGTGGTGATTCCCCCAATTTAATAAGAATGATGGTGCAATCAAACGAGAAACATAAAACACAAATATTTATTACTACAGCTTTGGAATGTATTTACACTAACTTAACAATAAATAGAATAACAATTATATATATTATGCGTTCACACGGGGCCAAGTGAGACCAAACCTAGATGAGCCTAGATAACCTAGAGAACCTAGGTATAGGCTATGCCTCTGTTTCTAAATCTGCTTCAATTTCTTCAGGTGTCCTAAGATCGATTGCGAATCGTTTCTTGAATCTTGGCGGTCTCTCGTCTAGATCTGGAAAATACCGTTTGATTTTAAAAGTGTTTTATGTAAAATTAGCTGACCCATGCGGCTTTGGTCGCGCGAACATGGAATTTTTAGGTATGGAAAGATTCGAGGTGTGGTTTCGGCGGATCGTGTGTTAATTCTTGTGTTTAGTTTAGACTAGCTGCGCTCCACGGTTTCACCCGCTTAAGTCTGTACCCCGTAGGAATATCGGGATAAAAAGTTGCCTATATATTATTCCAGTTTTCCAGCTGTCTACGTATCAAATTTCATTGCAATCGGTTAAGTAGTTTTTGCGTGAAAGAGCAAGAAACACACACACACATCCTTACAAACTTTCGCATCAATAATATTAGTAGGACTAGTAGGATAGGATGATATCTTAATATCGCCTAAAAGAAACAACCAATTCGAATAATTTAGGAAGAAGTCTGCAGCTATTGCAATAACCTTGCACATAAAGTAAAATTGTTTGAAATAAATTCTATTTCTAAGGTACAAAATATGGGCTCTTACTCCGTCCGGCATTTTAATTAACTTTTCAATTATGAAATAGTTATAATAACAAAAGTATGATAGGCGTAATATATTTACCGGAGGGAAAATTTTATTTGAATATCGTCATATACATACATCCATCCATACATAAATCCATCCATACTTACAAACTTTCGCGTTTATAATATTAGTAAGATAGGGTTGTCTCACCTGGCGTTGCCTGCATCTCCTTTACTCTTCTCGAATAATCTTGGAACGCCGCCGCCAAGGAATATGTCAGCCTCCTAGCCGAATTTCTGGAAATAATAACAATAACTTTACAATATTATACCATAGCATAAAGCCTTAAGGTTCAAACTCATTCGTTTTAAGGTTCTTTAACAAAAGGGCACAATGGATCACTAAGACCTTACTGTCATACATAACATATACACATAAATAATGTAGACCCCAAAGGGGACGTCTGTAAATGACGTTAGGAGTTTTTTTTAATTATCTATACCCCTATGGTAAAATGTCATGAGTTTTGATTCAAACATTTTCATTACAGATATAACAAGGTATGAATCTTCGTAGATTTAAATTTATTCTATAT
>NC_052125.1:464077-499565 GCF_012273895.1 Zerene cesonia | reverse complement strand
TATATATATATATATAAACAGTTTATGTAAGCAAAGTGGCGGATTAGAATATAGCTTGTTTGTAAGTCTGTACACGCAATGCATTGCAAGGAATTGACATGATTCCCACAGCTTGACCGAATCTTATCTATCTGTTATCAGACAAATTCGTGAGAAGCTGGTTATTGGAGCATATAAAAGATTACAAAATCAAAATTATGAAGAACTAGTTGTTCACTGTGGTTTCACCCGCGTCGTATTTGATGTTATAACATCTCCCGACTATTTAACATTTAAAGATTTTTTCAATGTGGATTAAATGGAATTCGAATCAGCAGTTCTTGAGATTGTGGCGTTCAAACAAACAAACTAATTCTTCAGTTGCAATGAAAGGCATAGTATTGTGTTGTATTTAGTTATATGCGTCATTTAATTGGTATCCAGCTGAGTCGGCAGACGCTGTTCTGCCCTAATCTTATCATTTAGGGGTATGAAAAATAGATATTACCCGATGCTCAGACCTACCCGTTATGCACACAAAATTTCATAAAAATCGATTCAGTGGTTTCGGAGTATATGGTAACTAACATGGTAACACAATGTGAGATTAGAGAATTTATTCATATAAATTCTTTTTCTTAAAAGTTTTTTTTTAATTTATGCTATTATATTTAACATTTCCCATATTTTATACTCCCTCGTGACTAATTCATCCATTTAACATTAATATTTAAAGATATAAACAATATTTTCTCTACAATTTTTTTGTTTGTAAATGCATCCACCGTGACGTCACAGGTGTGGATTACTGACGTGGAACTAAGGGTGAGGGTGGGAACCTGACCTTTATCATTGTACCTATATTTAGTGTTATAGAATACAGGAACGGAGGCCCGTTTCCTTTCCCTCGCCCTTCCCAGACTATTCTTTCTTTTCAAACGCCAATTCCTTCGAAATCATTTGCGAATGTTCATGGGCGGTGGTGATCGTTTACCATCAGCCGACCCACCAGCTCAGTTTACCATATATTTACCAGCTCTGTTTAAAGTATATAACTAAAAGAAGAGTAGGTACAATAAGTTTCAATCAAGGATCGATAAATGTTTGTGATTAATTGAACATTAAATTTGAGTTTAATTCAAATCATTTTTCAAGGGAAGAGTTTCTAAGTTGATATGATGAATGAATGTTTAATTTTAATTCGCGTTTAATGAATATCGTTTCCTAAAGCATATCCTACTAATCCTACTATTATAAATGCGAAAGTTTGTAAGTATGTGTGTGTTTGTTGGTGTTTCACGCAAAAACTACTAAACCGATCGCCATGAAATTTGGTACGTAAACAGCTGGATAACTGGAATAACATATAGGCAACATTTTATCCCGATATTCCTACGGGATACGGACTTACACGGCTGAAACCGCGGGGCGCAGCTAGTATTATAAATGCGAAAGTTTGTAAGGATGTGTGTGTGTTTGTTGCTCTTTCACGCAAAAACTACAGAACCGATCGCCATGAAATTTGGTACGTAGACAGCTGGTCAACTGGAATAACATATAGGCAACTTTTTATTCCGATATTCCTACGGGATACGGACTTACGCGGGTGAAACCGCGGGGCGCAGCTAGTGAATAACATATTTAAGGGAATTGTTCAATTGTTCTCCATCTTAGGCCATACTATAGGCTACCTAAAAGCGAGATTGTGGCATAGCGCTTCCCTATTGTCCGATACATCCATATTAGTTGCAGCATATGTGTGTGTGTGTGAATGTGTGTGTGCGCGCGCATGTGTGTGTATGTGTGTGTGTGTGTGTGTGTGTGTCTGTGTGTGTGTGTGTGTGTGTGTGTGTGTGTGTGTGTGTGTGATGATATAAAAGACCTAAGTACCTGCTTTCGCAGACGAACGCATGACACTCGAACGGATTAAGGCCCTTAACATCAGCGTTGTCCTTCACGATGATCATGGAAAAGACCCTGGTGTAGACGAGGTCCTGTACCCCATACGATATCGACTCTATGTTGAAGAAGACAGACATGTGCTCGAACTCCTTGTTGCCATGGTGGACGGTTTCAACGTGGACGCCATCTACGGTTATTGTTAGTTTCACGATGGGTAGAATCTGACCTGAAATGGTTTAGTAATTATTATTATATTATAATAATTATTTTTATTTATCCGGGGAAGTACCACACCCCCACAGAAGACCGGCGTGAAATAGCATTCTGTTGTGTTTCGTTCGGTGAGTGGGGAAGCCGGAGGCCCATATACTTTTCCTTACCCTTCGCAGTCCTTTCCTTTATTCCTCTCGCCAATCCTTTCTTAATCCCTTCCCGAAAAGTCGGCAATCCATTTGTAGAGGCGTAAGGTCTGCAATGGACCTTACGCCTCTCCAAATGTTCATGGGCGGTGATAGCCCTTACCATCAGGCGTCCCACCAGCTCCATCGCCGACTGTGACATTAAAAAAAAAAATTATACGTTTAATAGAAAATTTCCGTCACTCCTCGTCCTAATAATAGTCTCCTGTAATATCTCCTGATGGTCTGGTGCAATTTGAATCGTCTCAAAAGATAGGACAGTTTATGTAGGTAATCTCAATGACGTTTATTGACTACACGGGCGGAGCCGGGACTTGCAGCTAGTTATATAATATTAGTGTATTATAATTTTTTATTATAATAAGTACGAGATATTTCATTGGATATACTTGTTTGGTACGATTTTTTTTTTTTTTTATGTCATAGCGGGCAACTGAGCTGGTGGTTCGCCTGATGGTAAGCGATCACCACCGCCCATAAATATTCGCAAAGGTAGTACCTCTGCGAATGCGCTGCCCGCTTTTATGGGGTAAGGGAAAAGGAAAGGATTAACGACTGAAAAGAAGGAATGGACTAGGACGGGTGAGGAAAAGGAAACGGGCCGGAAAATTTCATTCGATTAAGATTAATATTAAATTATAATCAAAGTATATATCGACTACTTGCTCACCCCGGCTCCCCCTGGTTACGATCGATCCAATCGATGACAAATCTAACGAACAAAACGTCACTAAAATCTGTTCAGCCGTTTCGAGCTATAAGTGGTGGTGTAACCAACATGTAGATAGATCATACAGACCTGGTGGTAGGGCTTTGGCTGCAGCTACCATCAAGTCCACGGGTTTCCTCGTGTGTTTGATCCCCCATAGGCCTCTAGCGTCACTCTGACCGAGGTATTTTACCTGAAAATAAATAAATGGGCTCATTTAAAAATTAGAAACTTTTTAACGGATTTTAAACGCGATTTATTCATTATATTATTTACAGCTTTAATTTCTAATTGTATAATACTCGCGTAAAATCAAACACAAGAAAATACTAAATGAGATCATTTTATTTGGCAGTATATAATTATTTAAAACGATTATATTAGGTTTTATGTTTGTATGTAACCGATTCATTTAGACTTCATTTTGATCATTGACATCCTGATTTAATTAAAACTTTGTACATAGCAACATTGATAATACAAGAATTTAGAAATTAAAAACTTTTTAACGGAGTTTAAACGCGATTTATTTGTCTCCCCTTGACCACGCTCGCTGTAGTGTTCGAAATGTCAAGTATAACAATAATATAATGAATATTTCGCGTTTAAAATCCGTTAAAAAGTTTTTAATTTCTATGTGTATAAGACTCGCGTAAAATCAAACACAAGAAAATACTATAATACAATAATTTAATGAGTTTATTCTATTATCCTGATTAATATCTGGATGATTAAATATTTCCTTACGAATGCTTTACAAGCAAGCGTCTTTTCAAGCTCTTCAAACTATATTTATTATCTTAATCAGCACAGGCACGAGGAGCTGGTGGGTCACCAGATGGTAAGCAACCATAATACCGGCCACAAACATTTGCAGAGGTTATATTATTGTAAAGGTATTGCGAACGTGTTAGGGTTAAGAGAGGAAGGAGAATAAAAAATTATAAAGGAGTGGATTGGGAAGGGTAGCAAAAGGTATGTGAGCTTAAATAAAATCTAGCTTTAAATTAACTCTTATTTAAAAAAGATTATTATTTAATATTATGAATATATGTGATGATGATGATGATAATGATGTCACAAAAATATATACATATCTGCTAGGTTTCTAGCCGCGTCTTTGTCCTGTTTTGGCTTGTGGTCGAAGGTAAGTAAAAGTTATCATGTATATCACGTTTTGAATATAGCGCCATCTATCGCAATATTTTATATAAACTCGAATGAGTATGGATCTTCCTAAGGGAATGAGATGCTTTTGCGCGCTGCAAAGAAGCCTTTGTCATTCGCTAACTTCCTATCTAAGCTATCTTCAGATACAATAATCCTACTTATATTATAAATGCGAAAGTTTGTAAGGATGTGTGTGTGTTTGTTGCTCTTTCACGCAAAAACTACTGAACCAATTGCAATGAAATTTGGTGCGTGGACAGCTGGACAACTCGAATTACATAAAAGCTACTTTTTATCCCGATATTCCTGCGGAGTCCGGACTTCCACGGGTGAAACCGCGGGGCGAAACAAACTCTTAGGGCTTTAGTTTTAGCGTTAAAGATTTCTATTATATATTAGACGCTCGTCCCGGAGCATTTAATCGGGATAAATAGTATCCTATCACCCAAGTCAGATCATACCGTGTCTGTATACCAAATTTCATCAAAATCCGTTCAGTAGTGTCAGTGTGATTGACGGAAAAACATCCAAAAAAATAAACTTTCACATTTACAATATTAGTATGGTACATTGATAACATACCATTTCTCTTATTAATCAACGTCCCAAAGTAAAACGGCAAAAAAGTTCAATTCAAAAACGTTATAAAACCTCAAACTACTTCGTCCGTTGCATATAGTTTTCCAATATGGCGGCGCTGTGTGACGTCACATCCGTAACGGCTGACATGCTCTAATTGTTCAGGATATCTAGATTATTCTACATTAATTATTTAATCGTTTGACCTTACATGGTAAGTAGGTCTTTACGTTCGTATGCACGAGTAGCATATGAAATTTGGTATTTTGATATATTGTATTCACATCCATGCATTAATCTAAGGAACTACTGGTCCGATTTGAAAAATTCTTTCAGTGTTAGATAGCCCATTTATTGAGGTAGGCTATAGGCTATGTACCACGGGTGAAGTCGGGGCGGACCGCTAGTAATTAAGAATTGTTTACATTGAGACTTTCTTGATTTAAATGAGCGACGTATAGAAAGTGAATGTAATTTCATATTTCAAAGACATCATTAAAATATTTGCGTGCTTTAATTGTCATTTTATAAGCTTTCACTTGATTAAAATGGAGTTCGTTAATCTTAATAAAATCTTATCTTAATGTATTGTCATAACTTATGGATGCGAATTTCAGTTTAAGTATCCGTTTAAATGAAAAATCTTCACTACATAGTATAAAGTAAAGCTTGCCGCGTCTGTCCCTTTGTATGTATGTATGCTTAGATCTTTAAAACTGCGCAACGGATTTTGATGGTTTTTTTTAAATAGACGGAGAAATGCAAGAGGTAGGTTTATACGTTTATAACATCTATTAAACTACTCTGAATTTAATGCGAGCAAAGCCGCGAGTAAAAGCTATTAAAACATAAAACGCAAAGGCGATTGATTTATGCATCAACACAGCCCAAAGTGCTAGGGGGTCGCGGAAACTAACCAGCTCCCGAGGCCCCTTCACTAAAGCGACTCGACGGAACACAGTGGGCTTTTAGTTGATAGGAATCCGACATAACCCACGACCTCTTCCCTAGGGACCGTGGGTATATTATATACTAATACTCTACACTCAAAAATGCCCAAGTTTCATCAGGAATTAAAAAAAATTTAACGGATTTTAAACGCGATTTATTCATTATATTATTAACCCGTTTCGAACACAATCTATCCCTAATACAATGAATAAATAGCGTTTAAAATCCGTTAAAAAGTTGTTAGTTTCTAAATGTATAATACTCGCGTAAAATCAAACACAAGAAAATACTGTGATTGATAAAGATGAAATTTGGCATGCAGATAGTCACTATGATATAGACATCCGCTATAAAGGTTTTGATGAATTCTACCATAAACGAATAAAATAGGGGATGAAAGTTTGTATCACAAAAATTTATTAAGACCGCGCGGGCGAAGCTGCGGGCAACAGCTAGTGTATGACATACATCAATAAGTTAGCAGTCACTTCAAATAACCATAACACCCACTCCCCGTGAGCACGTTCGCTGTAAAGTGTTCGAAACGTCGGGTTAATAAGATAAAGAATAAATCGCGTTTAAAATCCGTTAAAAATTTTTTAAATCTAATCTATAACATTGTTAAAAACAAAATACTTACAAAGTAACATCTATTTTGACAAAATCCCCAGCCGGTGCTAATCCAATAAAGCAGTGACGTCATCGTTTGACAAATTCACCTAATTAGTTCATTAGGCCCTAAGGTCAAGAGGTCTCAAATGATCGGTAGTGTTAAGAATGTTAATTGATGAACCTACATAAGAATAAATATCATGAAATAAAACTGACTAAAACTAAAAAGATTGCCTTTTTAGTTTTATATTATACTAGCTGCGCCGCGCGGTTTCACGCGCGGAAGTCCGTATCCCGTAGGAATATAGGGATAAAAAGTTGCCACGAAAAAACTACTGAACCGATTGCAATGAAATTTGGTACGTAGACAGCTGGACAACTGGAATAACATATAGGCATTTTATCCCGATATTTCTACGGGATACGGACTTCCGCGGGTGAAACCGGGGGACGCAGCTAGTATAATATATATATAAACAAAATGTTTTTTTTTAGATTACTTTAACGGATATGTAAACCTCTTAAAAATCGTTTTTCTTCCACAATACACAGTTTAATTTGACATTTTTAGAGATATAGACTGAAACAGCTCAGTTCGCAATACGCTAACCAGTGTATCACAAATTATATAACAATTTATCGCACAAAAATCGTAAAAAAACGATTATTCCACACCATTATCGGTTATTGAAGGAAACGAGCAATAAATTCTAGAAAAGTTATCAGCCATAAGGTAGTTTTTATCCGCAATTTTTATTAGAGAGCGGTAAAGGATTAAACATCATTCATGATACGAGGTAATTGTGGGTTTTCTCTTCACTACACCTCGCGGTTTCTCTCATTTTGTACATGAATGAAAATAAAGGGTAGTAAATCCTGAGATTTTCGCGTTCAAATAAACAAAATAATTTGATTTATATTATTACTAATTATGTACATACGGGGTGAAGTCGCGTAGGTCTGTATCCCGTAGGAATTTCGTGATAAAAAGTTGCCTATACGTTATTCCAGTTGTCCAGCTGTCTACGTACCAAATTTCACTATAATCTATTCAGTAGTTTTTGCGTGAAAGAGCAAAAACCACACACACATCCTTACAAACTTTCGCATTTATAATATTAGTAGGACTAGTAAGATGTGAATGAATGAAATCTGTCCGTTAAAAGTGGGTTTCAATCGAGTCTAAACGAGTCGGTTACATACAAACATACACGTGAAGCTAATAAAAGCGTGTTAAAAAACGATTTTTGCATAGAATCGTTGTTTAAAATTAGATGTGTTAACCGCCATCCGCGATGTTTTAACACGCATTGTTTTCAATTTAGCAATGTTTTTATAGAGCGGAACGGTTTACCAATATCATTGTTCAACGCAGTATCATCAAATGTGTTGTTTTTAATGTGGGAGTCGAGTACGCTTCAGCACGAATGGGCCATCTCGCACCGTGGAAGTACCATACCCCCACAGAAGACTGCCGTGAAATAGTAGCATGCTATTGTATTTTCTTGCGTTTGATTTTACGCGAGTATTATACATTTAGAAATCAAAGACTTTTAACCGATTTTATACACGATTTATTCATTATATTATCAACTCGACGTTACGAACACTTTACAGCGAGCATGGTCACGGGGAGACAATAATATAATGAATAAATCGCGTTTAAAATCTGGTAAAAATAATTTATTTCTAAACATGCTTTTGTGTTTCGTTCGATGAGTGGGACGCCATGTAACTCATTCCTCCCCTTTCGCACTCCATTCCTTTATTTCTATCGTCAATCCTTTTTTATTCCTTACCCCTTAGAATCGTGCAGCGCATTCGCAGAGGCACTATCTCTGTGAATGCTCATGGGCGGTGGTGATCGCTTACTATCAGGCGAACCATATACATAATATATACAAATAATGAATATTTAACCGACTGTGAACAAAGAACGGTATTTGTTATCAAGCGACAAATAAAAAAAGTCAGGTTCCTGCAGATTTTTTTCGTCGATTTGGAGTTGTGTTTGAGTTTAAGTTTGAGTTTGAGTTTGAGTTAACTCACTTGAAACGTAATCGGTAAGTCACTAACTGTGACTGGTCCTTCTTGATCCGCCATCTTTTTTCATGCTATTTTGTATACGTCACGGCATACTTATATATACCTGTAATAATAAGAAATTTCATATTAATCCATATTTATTTGTAATAATATACTATTATAATCTACTTATGTATGTTTGTCCACACATCTCAGAAACTCCTAGCTCCTACAGTACTCCTCGCTTACTTTCAACTTTATTTTGACAGTGACAATGACTATAATATATATGTTTAGTTACGTTAAAGAGTGTAAATTGATTTCTATAAAAATAAGGTACAGCGGACGAATAATAACCAGCTCCCTTGGCCCCTTCACTAAAGCGGCTCGACTGAAGACACTGGGGTTTTGGTCGTTGGGAATTCGACATAACCCACTGCTTTTTACCCAGAGGTCGTGGGTATCTGGTAAGATTTCCCCGCTTAAAAAGAGGCACAGAATTTTACCGCCTAATTGGATAACGTTTTAAAGATTTTTACTGTTTATTTTTGCAATACTTGTGCATTTTTCCTAGCAAAAACTTCAAATATTTTTTCTTTTTTAATTTTTTTTATAAATAATAATAAAGTCTTCATTAAAACTGTTAAATGCATGCAATTAAGCACTGTCGTCCTGCATTGTAATGGGTAAGTCGAGTAAAAAATTTTTGTTACATACGTTCATTTTTATTCTGTGTAATTGCAATATAATAAACCTCTTATATTTCAACTAACATATTTTCCACTACGTTATGTCTCACCATAATTAAAGTGATAAGGCAACCTTGACGTGGTAAACGATGATAAATAAATAATTAAAACATCAATCCTTATTCAATATTATAAATTAAAAGTGTTTGGTTTTTTCGCCTTTTTTCACACTGCAATGGATTTTATGAAATTACTAGCTGCGCCCCGCGGTTTCACCCGCGTAAGTCCGTATCGCGTTTCAATATCGGGATAAGAGTTGCCTATATGTTATTCCAGTTGTCCAGCTGTCTATGTACCAAATTTCATTGCAGTCGGTTCAGTAGTTTTTACGTGAAAGAGCAACAAACACACACACACATCCTTACAAACTTTCGCATTTATAATATTAGTAGGATTAGTAGGATAGTAGGATAGTAGGAAATTCTGTATATGGAGGCGTAGAGTCTGCAAGCGACCTTACGCCTCTGCAATGTTCATGGGCGGTGGTAGCGCTTACCACCAAGTGACCCACTAGCTCCATTGCCGATATTGACTTTTACAAAGGCTATAATAATAGTTTACACATATTTTTTATAAATTTAGGTGTATTATGTATACAAAAGTGTTGGTTTCGCTATACGGCGACAGTGGATAAAAATACAGACAGACGGACGGTGAGGCGTGACGGTGATATGTATCTAGATAATCAATAATATTCATACACGTGTATCTGTATTCTGTGCTAAATTCCAACTAGCTTCGTTCAGCCGTTCATGCATGATTGGTTAGCTAACATCCAACCGATTTTATAATAATAACAGTTTACATTTGTATACCAGAGTATTGATTGATTATATCTCTTTATATATATAAAAATCAATTGCTGTTCGTTAGTCTCGCTAAAGCACGAAACCGGCTGAACGGATTTATAAATAAATAAAATAAAAAATTAAATAGTTTAATTCATTTCCACTTTACAAAATATGGAGGAGTAGGGACCTCCTAGTAAGTTTAAAAAAAAACCTGTGTCAGGAGGATCGCTCTTCCTTAACTTAAGTATTATAAATAGGTATATAACATTTAAATGAACCGATTATAACTAGGTATTAATAGTAAATTGTGAAGTGTACGAATGTGTGTGTATGTGTGTGTAAATGTGTGTGTGAGTGTGCGTGTGTCAGTTTATGTGTGTATATTAGAGTTAGGGTGCGAGTTTGTAGGTGAAGAGATGTATGTAAATAGCAGTGTAAATCTCAACGATGGTATGATTATATGTGTTTATCTTATTTTGGTCTTGATATGTCCGCGGAGGTCTAGGGAAGGTTAAAAAGGTGAGAACATACGGAAAATATGTCGAAACAATATTCTATGGCGTTGCGAAGTTCGCCGGGACAGCTAGCTAGTCAGAACATAATTTTAAATTGCTGTTCCAATTAATGAAAATTTTTGTAAAATCTGTGTTTATAAATGAAGAGAATGATAAGTGAAAGAGATAGAGAACTTCGCTATTTAGCTTCTTAAGGTCAATAAAAATATTAAGTTCCAGCCCAAAAACACACCTGTGACGTCATTTACGTAACAGGTGTATGCATTCTTCTATTAAAATTGCATTAAAGAATCGCATTGAAGTGACGGATTTAAAATATCAACCTTAAGTAAAACTTATTATAATGTAATTGAACCTTATCTATACTAATATTATAAAGCTGAAGAGTTTGTTTGTTTGAACGCATTAATCTCAGGAACTATTGGTCCGATTTGAAAAATTGTTTCAGTGTTAGATTGCCCATTTATTGAGGAAGGCTATAGGTTACATATGTACTACAGGCGAAGCCGGGGCGGACCGTTATTATATATAAACTGAAAGAAAATAATTTAAGAATAACAAATTTCATTACAATGATGTTTCGTTTTTTACGATAAATAATTTAAAAAAATCGCGTTAATATTCATTATTCAAAACTGAACTCACGATAAAATTAATAAAAATGAAGTCCCATGTCCCCCAGTGGGGTATGTGTATGGGGCAGATGATATACATCTGTTTCACTGATCGATTTTGTTGCTAGGATGCTAACCACTATACCAGGGAGGCAGTCATGAAATAATATTATCAATAAATAAAGAAAACCTTATACTAAAACTAGCTGCGCCCCGCGGTTTCACCCGCGTAAGTCTGTATCCCGTAGGAATATCGGGATAGAAAGTGACTTATATGTTATTCCAGTTGTCCAGCTGTCTACGTACCAAATTTCATTGCAATCGGTTCAGTAGTTTTTGCGTGAAAGAGCAACAAACACACACACACATCCTTACAAACTTTCGCATTTATAATATTATTAGGATTATATTATAATATAATAGGATTAATAGGATGAAATTCGTACTGAAGGGAAGGACCCTTTTTAAGTTAGATTAAAATCGTCTACAGTTATTCAGACACCTGTTATAACGTCTTCCACATCTGTCCCCCTAATTTTATTTGACAGGTGGCGATTTTTACCCGACCTCACATAAAGAGTACGTTTACCAAGTATTAAAATTTGAAAATGTTTCAGACATTTTTTTATATTGCTGAGGCGGTATCACGGGTGGCCCAGAGGGTAGAAGTTACTACGGTTTTGCAAAAAGACGCGGGTTCGAAGTTTTTATATCCCTCGCTATCTCGCTAATGCGATACTCTACTATTTCGCTGGAAAAACAAACTAATTTTTTATTATTGGCCGTAAATAGCCTAAACATTTTAAATGTGTTTTAACACCACAAGGTACATCACTATCTGTCCCTATGTCCTGTATGCATAAATATTTAAAACTACTCAATAAATTTATGTTTTTTTTAACAGATTAATAGATAGATTCAAGAGGAAGGTTTATTTGTATAATAAGATAGAAAATAGGGGAGGAAAAGTGTTTTACCGCATGTCGAATTCTATCTATAGACATATAGACCTCCTTTGAGTTTTCGTTACAAGTAAATAAAATAAACATTCGGGATACAGTCCCGCGACTCACGTAAATATAAATATATAACTAGCTGCACCCGGCAAACGCTGTTTTGCTTTACTCTTATCATTTAGGGGGATGAAAAATACATGTTGGCCGATTCTCATAGATACCGGATGAGCACAAAAAATTTCATCAAAATCGGTCAAGTCGTTTCGGAGGAGTATGGCAAAAAAACTGTGACACGAGAATTTTATATATTAGATTTATATTGACTCTGGTACATGATTTTATCAGTCATGTGCTGATATATTATCAGCTGATAGCGTAAACATCAGAAAGGACACAGCATTAGCGTTACAATGTTATCATGGAACAAACATTTTTATAAGTAATTATGAAATCTTTCACAAAATAAATATGTTAAAAAACGGAAAAACACACGTTTTAATGATGACATCAACTAAATTATCTCACTTGCTCTTATACAGAGTATAGTTCATCCAGGAACTGATATTATGATATTGTGTTTTTTGGAAATTATATTTAAGTACGAGTTACATACTAATAAAATGACGAAATATGAATAATGTTTTTCATAATAAATTGGGACTACTCACACGCCTCCTATTTGTTAAAAAAGTAATTTTAAGTCGATAAAACACGAATATGACATTTTCTAAAAAAGATTCCTAGCTAGATCGATTTATCGCCCCCGAAACCCCCTATATACTAAATTTCATGAAAATCGTTGGAGCCCATTCCGAGATTTCAATTATATATAAATATATATATATATATATATATATATATATATATATATATATATATATATATATATATATATATATATATATATATATATATATATATATATATATATATATATCTTTTTTTTTTTTTTGGGAAAAAAAATAAAATTAAAACAAAAAAAAAAAATACCGAGCAAAGCTCGGGCATCCAGGTGCTTAGGATAATAAGATAAACTCATTATATTATTGTATTGTAATAGATCCTTGATAAGTGTTATAAGTTTGAATTGATTCTAGTTTAAAGTAGGTCAAAATAAGTAGTAGGCCTAAGGGAGTTACATACATACAGGTGAAGCTATTAAAGGCGTGTTATAAAATTAATGTATTCGTTTTCAAGTGCTAAATTAGTAAACTGGTTTGGATTAATTTTCGCACAATAATAGTTTATTATAGTAGTACAAAATTTGATCTAACATAAGTTACTTATAATATTATACATGTGAAAGTAAGTCTGTTTATCTGTACGTCGGTCTGTCTGTTTGTCAGTCACTCCTCGCCAAAACCACTGAACTGTAAATGCGAGTGTTTGTTTGTTTTCGTTGTCATTACACGTTGCAACGGAGTGATTTTATGGTATGACTAGCGGTCCGCCCCGGCTTCGCCCGTGGTACATATATAGCCTATAGCCTTCTTTAATAAATAGGCTGTCTAACACTGAAAGAATTTTTCAAATCGGTCCTTAGATTAGTGCGTTCAAACAAACAAAAACTCGTCAGCTTCATAATATTAGTATAGACTGCTGGCGTCTCAGACTCTGACACGGGCGAAGCCGCGGGCAGCTAGTACAGACTGAATTTAAAAGTACATTATAATATTGGGTTTTTGATACAAATGCGACGTCTGTCCGTCACGGTACGCTAATGTTAAATTATAGCGTCAAATAATCATGCACAATGGTTTCAAAATCTCATTGTTTCCCGCCAATTATATATATACATACATATCCTATGAGTTATTTCATGTGGAGGAAAGATTTTTTGTTTGTTTTTTTATGATCCAACCCACTGCTACAGAGTTTGAACAATCATTTTAATGATCAAATTCCAAAGCTGATGCAGAAATTATTTGACTTTTAAGGAAAAAACTAAATCATACTTCAAATTGTCAGAACTAGACCACACAGCTTATGGGACTATGTGACCAACAGACATTTTAATAAGCTTTTTTTGTTAAAATAACCTGTTGATTTCGACAATTTGCGAAGTAAATCAATTTGTAGTCCACGCGAGCGCAGCCGCGAGCGAAAAGCTAGTGTAATAATAAAATTACATATAAAATATGATGTCATATTACATTACTGTCTGTATATTTTAACCTACTTAATCGATGTTGATTATACTGTTATAGAGTCTCTCACTCTACCTTGAAGTACCTCATCACAAAGACTTGAATGGTCACAATTAGATTGATTGTTTCGGAGAAATCCGTGGACAAACATACATATTTATGATGACACATATATCTATAAACTTTTCAGAGTTTAGTTTTTGGAAGCAAATTCACCTTGAGTCCTCTTTATAGATTTATTGACTTTGACCTCAAATTAAAATAAAGTCTGTTAAATACATTTAAAACTATAACTAATTACTAGACTAGTAGCTGATTTGTCATTCCATTCATAGAAAAATACTGAGCTGTTTTTGATTGAAGCGAAAATATAACACTATCTAGTAAGGCTTCATATCAATGGATTACTCGCTGATAAGTATACTATACATATAAAATCTATATCTACGTTTTTATGACAAATATAAGTAAATAACATTATCTACATGTATCTATAATTAAATATCTATTTAGAGTATAATTAGTTAATATACTTATTGCATAATAAACCATATGTACTTACAGGCACAACACAAAATCACAACATGTATAAAACTTTTTTTACACTTAAAATCAAAACTGGCCGTATAGAAACGTCAAAACACAATTGAAAAAAAAAATAAAACAAAACAAAATGGCCGCGTCCGTCACGCGCCGCGTCGAAGCAGTATTGTGAATACGAATTCTGTATTCAAAATCGGAGTATATGACCACCGGTATGTGTTGACCTATATGGTAGAATGCGTTTTCCCTTTCTACATGTAATTATCGCGTCGAGCGGGGGGCAGGGGAGCTCATCGTAAATTGGTTGTTGCATACACACATGCACGTATACCAATACGTTAGATTATTGAATTTTCAATCTTAACTACTTGTGAATAAGGTTAAATTTGGGTGTTTAGATAACGTTGTAGATTACATATAGGCTGAGGTAACCAAGTGATAAGAAATACAGGCTGTTCATAGGCTTTATCAAGATTTCATTATTTATTATCTCCAATTGCATAGATTTCCAGTAATTTTCTTTAGAATCACGTTCTGGTTGTGATAACGACGTGCCCGCATGAATTTCTATGATAACATTGACTAGCGGATAGATCTGGAGTTTGAGTGTGAATGAGTATGAGTAGCAGTGTTTCTTGAAAAACCGTAATTTACAAAAATATGGATGGAATAAAATAATAAAGAACATATGTATTATAAAGTAAATACGTGTGAGGACTCGATACAACAGTATTCATCATATTCATTTGGCATATAATATAGGAACTTTTAAAAAAATTGGTAAATTATTAATTTAATTTACTAAAAATAAAGAAATTCAAGTTTTACTAACCACATAATATAATGTGACCATAGCTTTAGAAATGCTATATAACCACACAATAAAAATTCATGCAAGTTACAACTGCGCCATATACAAAAATTAATAATTTTGCACTGAAACTAATATCGTTATTTATTTTCAAATAAATTTAACATGCACGATTACTAAAAATCCACATTAAAACACTCATAGTCGCTTATTTCCAGTATCAATTTTACGATTTACTTGCTAATTTAACAATAATAATATATTTAAAAGTATTTATTAACAAGCAAATGTCTTTTTATTCTATACATTAATTTATAAAACCTATAAAGGTACTGACTATAAACAAGCGACTTAATGTCTCTCTCTACCACCACTAAGAATAAATATTTTCGGTCATTATTAAGATCAGCCTGTAGATATACTTGCGTGTGTGTGCCCACCTGTTGTAATTGGGTTAGTGTGCGTTTATTTGATATTGTGTTTAATTTGCAAGTTTTAGATGCGACTGATGCTCTACTGAAATGTTTTTTATTTTATTTTATTTAGTATCATCTGTAATATATTTCAAAATATAGTTACACTTTTATTTATTCTCAGCCTTCCCAATCCACTACTTCTTGCCAGTAGTAAATCCTTTCCTTATCCTTCAGGCCTTAAAAGCGGGCAGTGCATTCGCAGGGGCATTACCGCTGCGCTATTCCATGGGCGCTGGTTGACGTTCACGTGATACTACTGGCGAACCACCAGCTCAGGTGCCCGTTATGACAAGAAAAAAGGCTTAATCCAATTAGACCTCTTCTAGAAGTACTTTTGAATCGTCATAGCATAGTTGTAACATTTACCACTATTTCGGAAACTAGTTTCTACAGAGAAGAGCCGGCAGTAAACTCTAATTAAAATTAAATTGAAAATCATGTCAATGCTACATTTCAATTTTTCATTACATGTATATTATAATGATGCCAAAGAATTGTCCTAAGGTTCTGAACGACAACATTCTATAGATTTTCAAGGTCCATAATGCATTTATAAACATTCTGCAAATATAGTAGTATCTTCAAACTAATACCGTAATAATTAAATAATAATGGCGTTATAATGAAACCGTAATAGAAATTAAAGACTTTTTAACGGATTTTAAACGACTGCTAGAGAGACATGTAACATCTCAGTCTACCCGTGACCACGCTCGCTGTAAAGTGTTCGAAACGTTTGATTAATAGTATAATGAATAAATCGCGTAAAATAAAACAGAAGAAAATACTAAACCGTAATAATTTGTAATATAAATTTTAAAATTAGCACTCCTAAACTCTTTAGGAATTCTATAGTTAAATCGTTAACATATATATAAAAATAAATACACAAAACACATAATGTATTTTTTTACAATTAACACAATTTTAAAATAAAATTTTAATGTGAAACGATTTTTTTGCAATTATCGCAATTCTAAAATAAAATTATAACGAATTAATATTTAAGTATGAAATAGACACTTTAAGTAGAGTGACCTTCATACCATTTCATTACACCGGTAGCGCCCACAGACATAACCTCACTTAACCGACTTCACACGGTTCAAGAGGCATGCCCATGCTCCAGTGAGTGCCGGTTCGATGCCCGTTGTAAGGATTCGTTATACCATTTAATAGTATGGGTTATTTGATACTGTATTTGATCGCATTAGGTTATTCTTACTGATAAAGTCACTGACAGGCTAATCTGATACTTTTTAAATTACATTATCATCATATTTTGCTGTGTTTCGTTCGGTGAGTGGGGGAGCCGGAGGCCCATATCCTTTTCCTAACTCTTCCTAGTCCTGTCCTATATTCCTCTCTAAAATCCTTTCTTATTCCCTTCCCACTTTAAAGTCGGCAATCCATTTGTAAAGGGGCGTAAAGTCTGCAATGGACCTTATGCCTCTACAAATGTTCATGGGCGGTGGCGCTTACCATCAGGCGTCCCACCAGCTCCATTGCCGACTGTGACAAAAAAAAAAAAAAATTAGCCTATCGATTTAATTACAATAAATGTCAGCTTCACGACTTGCTGATAAGGTTACTGATAGCTTATCAAACACTTTTGAAATCTTCATACATTGACAGATAAAATAAACTAAACTGAACCACAGACAACACAATACTATACTAGTATCTGGAATCAGAACTGAAATTCGTTATTAATCAACAAATCATATTGTATTATCTCTTAATAACATTAGCTTAGAATTAAGATTATCTTTTATAATTCTATCTATTTTATATATAAAACTAGCTGAGCCCCGCGGTTTAACCCGCGTAAGTCCGTATCCCGTAGGAATACCGGTATAAAAAGTTGCCTATATGTTATTCCAGTTGTCCAGACGTCTACGTATCAAATTTCATTGCAATCGGTTCAGTAGTTTTTGCGTGAAAGAGCAACAAACAAAGAACACGCACATCCTTACAAACTTTCGCATTTATAATATTAGTAGGATAGGATTATACAGTATTTGAATATAAATATTCCTAACATAAACAATCAAATTAAGCTACAACAATTAGACGCTTTTTTTGGGTCTCGTATAACATTTAACATTACGCTTTAATAAATTTTAAAATGCCTTAGCATTTATTAACAACTAGCAGTCCGCCCCGACTTCGCCCGTGGTACATAAATAGCCTCTAGCC
This sequence comes from Zerene cesonia, assembly GCF_012273895.1. NCBI lineage: Eukaryota > Metazoa > Arthropoda > Insecta > Lepidoptera > Pieridae > Zerene > Zerene cesonia. The sequence goes on along the minus strand of NC_052125.1, from coordinate 481,418 downwards.
TTCTTCAATAAATGGGCTATCTAACACTGAAAGAATTTTGCAAATCGGAGTAGTAGTTCCTGAGATTAGTGCGTTCAAAAAAACAAACAAACTCGTCAGTTTCATAATACTAGTAAAGTTTATTAAGATTACCTGGGTTCTATTGTATATAATTATAATCTATGAAATTAATACTACGATGGTTATTTTTTAACAACAAACTAAAATGCAAATTGTTTGAACTAGACCAAATTTAAATAATACCACATGGCACCAGCTTTCAAATAAAATAAGAATCATCAGAATCGATTCACCCAGTTTAAAGTTGTGAGGTAACATATACATTAGATTTAATAAACTCCTCTTCTTTAAAGTCTGTTTATAATAAAGACATCTAGACCAAACAAAATTAACGCCTGTAAGAAATAATAGCAATATTGTATCCATACGTTATAATCAGATTTTTGCAGAAGGCGCACACTTTTTTCCTTCTTTGTATGTGTATGAATTCGCAACAAAATACTTATCCTACTAATATCTATAACGTGAAAGCTTGTAAGTATGGATGGATGATTGTTAATCTTTCACGTAAAAAACTAGTGGAAGAATTTTGATATACCTTGTTAATAAGGCTCATACATCAGCTGTAATAATGTATAAACACTTAATATTGCCCTTGGACTCAGAGATTACGTATATATCCAATGGCGAAAGAATTTTTGACATCGGACTAGTAGTTCCGGAGATCAAACATATTCAAACAAATAAACAATTTCTTCGTTTTATTACTAGCTGTTGCCTGCAGCTTCGTCCGAGTTGTTAAATTGAATATTTATGTTACAAACTTTAATATCCTTATTTATACTATTGCGGGTAGAATTTATAAAAATCCTATCTTAGCGGTTGTCTGTATCACATTGCCTATCTGCATGCCAAATTTCAGCCCGATCGGTGCAGTAGTTTGAGCTGTACGTTAATAGACAAGTCACGTTTGTGTTTTATGTATTAAATATATAGGTATAGATATAATAGTACATATAATAGTTCATAATATTTAATTAGACACACACACACACATATAATGACTTTTATATCTCATATCTACATTGTTTTTTAGGTTTTTTTTTCTTTAATTTAGTTTTTTTAACATTCATCTCTCTACTGTAAACTTTTAATAAAGATAAAAGATTGGTAAGAAACTGGCCTTCGAGACACAGTTCACCACTGAAGCTCAGGTTCTGTATTATTTTGTACTACTGTATCTGTTTTGAAATAAATAAATATTTTTTTTTTTTTTAATTTATGTCAAAGCGGGCAACTGGGCTGGTGGTTTGCCTGATGGTAAGCGATCACCACCGCCCATGAACATCAATCAATTAACAAATTACAATGAATTCAAGTTTTCAACAACCAACATAAGTTTTTAACATAAATTACAATAAACACTCACGCAATTTCTATAAAAATCGCATAGCAACGAGTCTAAAACGATTTCCGATACGCAAGTGTCCATCTTTACCCACGCTCATTGCGGAATGATCAAAATATCGCGTGGATAAATTATAAAAACACTCGCAATTTCTAAGTAATTATGCCATCGTATGTATGCGTCTCGACAGTGAAAACTCGTTTTCCGTTTAATAACTGACGTAACAATTATTCTACAATAGTTACAGACGCCCCTGGGACCTCTAGATAGAAGTGTGTCATGATATAAAGAAAGAAAGAAAGAAAGAAAGAAAGAAAGAAAGAAAGAAAGAAAGATAGAAAGAAAGAAGGAAATAAGGAAAGAAAGAAACATTTATTTGACTCCACAGAATTACAATAAAAAAAAAAACAATAAACTTAGGACAAAACAATACAATAATGAACACAAAACATCGTATATTAAGAAACTAAATCAAGTAATATAATGTGCATATAATGTGCATATAATGTGCATATAATGAGTAAAAATAGTTATAAATTCTGTTTGTGTGTATACTCTTATTTTGTACAATAAACCGACACGGTTATCCCTGGGAGGGAGGGGGGGATACAACACCATATGATCCGAATTTAACATAGATAACAGGGTATGAGCTGACTTAGGTGATAGGACACTTTTTAACCCAATTAAATACTCCGTGGGATAAAACAGGAATCTAGATATCCGGGCGAAGCGGGGACGAGCGTTTAATAATCCCTAAAATATTTATATTTTCAAACATATGTAAATCTAGAATTTAAAATCCATTAATCCAATCTATTACACTCGATACAAAAACATAACTCCCCTTTGACGCAGTCGGTTTCAAAAGCGTGCAAGCGGATCGCTTCCACTTATTTATAAATTCATTTAATTGTTTATTCGATAGCTTTGAATGAATGAAATGACAAGTATTCCATTAATTTACGGAGAATCTCACAACTATTTCATTAAATGATTATTCCGTAATTCGATGTAATGATAATAATATTTCATAATAGTTCCCTGTTACATGTTTGTATCCGACAGCTATGAAGAAAAGAGAGTATTGCTTTCAGATAATATAGATAGTGTTTAAATATATACTATGTGGGTTACACCAGGAAATTAGCATAAGTTTAAATAACTTATTATTGTAAACGAGAGAAATAAAGGCTTTTTACTTTTTATTTATTTATTTATTTTATTTTTAAATATTTTAAATTTCAATTAAAGACTGAATACCCCCTTTATTATAAACTAGCGGTCCGCCCCGGCTTCGCCCGTGGTACATATAGAGCCTATAGTCTTCCTCAATAAATGGGCTATCTAACACTGAAAGAATTGTTCAAATCGGACCAGTTCCTCCTGAGATTAGTAAGTTCACACAATGAAACAAACAAACAAACTCTTCAGCTTTATAATATAGTACGGATAGAGGTCGAACCCGTGACCCGTGACTTCGAAAGCCATTCTTAATATCTAATTACATAGCAAAAAACTTAACTAAATTGTCTCACTTGCTCTTACAAAGAATGCGTAAGCAAATTATTTAATCCTGGCGATACTAATAAGAATAATAAGGTGAAATCATAGAATTATTGTATTGTCACCGATCCTTGATAAGTGTACAAAGTTTGATTTAAATCTGTCCGTTTAAAGTGGGTCAAAATCGAGTCTAAAGGTCTCACGGTTGTATACACAAATACATGTGATGCTCATAGACTGTGATTAATCTTTTATAGGTAATTTTATATTTTTTTTGGTCTAACGACCTATTTATTCAACCTGTATTCTATACAGGGTGATAAATAATTCTATCCAAAAATATCTAAGCCCCTTATTACATAATTGCTGACGTAAATAAGTTAAAAAACACCGCTGGAACCTCCTCCGTTTTTGTAAGCCGGTTAAAAACAAAAGAATGCCCCGCCCCAAATATTTGGTCATTTATACAGGGTGTTATATAAACACAGTTGAAGACAATCGCCGTATGAAGGTCGTACAATCACAGACTCAGTTCCCACAACGATTTGTCCAGCTCCTCTGCAATACTGCGAACGATGTAGTAGTCTTGATACTTTAACAATAATATTATTTATTTATTTATAATACTTGATTGTACAAAACAGAATGTAATGTTTATCCTACTTAATATTATAAATGCGAAAATTTTTGTATACATAATACTTATGTATATGTATACATAATACATAATACACCTAAATTTATAAAAAATATGTGTAAACTATTATTATAGCTTTTGTAAAAGTCGCTACAATTGACCTAATAGGGATTTTTATGTCAATATCGGCAATGGAGCTGTTTGGTCACTTAGTGGCAAGCGCTACCACTGCCCATGAACATAGCAGAGGCGTAAGGTCGGTTGCAGACTTTACGCCGCCATATACAGAAATCCTACTATCCTACTATCCTACTGATATTATAAATGGGAAAGTTTGTAAGGATGTGTGTGTGTTTGTTGCTCTTTCACGCAACAACTAATGAACTGATTGCAATGAAATTTGGTACGTAGACCAGCTGGACAACTGGAATAATAAGGCAACTTTTTATACCGATATTCCTACTGGATACAGACTTACGCGGGTGAAACCGCGTGGCGCAGCTAGTACAAAATAATGGCATAATTATATTTCGTACTAAAGGCGGCCTTACTAGACAGCAATCTCTGTCAGGCAACCTGGAAAGGAAATGCAAGAGGTTTTAGGGTTAGTGCAACATTGTATTTATATGGTACTAGTTTTTGCAATGTGATAAATGAAAAAATTAATACAATATCAACGAAAATCTAACGAATGTTCTAAATTTTAAATTAAATTCATATTTTAATGTCATCGTCGGCGATAGCTGGTGGGTCGCTGGTGGGTCGTAAAGGATATTTAATTCATTTATTTCATTAATTACAATTTAAATTGTATCTGTCTCAAGTATCAAAACCGTTTATATAGCGACGGTGTTGCCATGATTAAGTTACGTCAGTTCGCCCGCAACAATATTCTCAGATATTAAATAGTCTCTCATAATATTTATTAACCTTTCGCATCTGCACGCGTATGGGAAATTGGGCCATTTTAGCCGACTTCAAAAAAGGAGGTTATCGATTCGGCTGTATTATTTTTTGTGTGTGTTTCACTCAGTAACTGTTTATTGAGTGGATCTGTCCACTCAATAAACAGGCAAATGTTGTTTCTTTTTGTGTTTGAAAGCTGTTGTCTGCCACATTTAAACTTGGTTTAGTTGAAGACTGTTTAGTTTTTGTTAAAAGGAATTATTCTGTTGTTCTTAACCGACTTCGGAAAAGAGTATTGTGAATATTGTGCACATACATACATCTTATAGAAGCTTAAATATATTAATTATGTTCGATGATGCTTGGCCTGGAAATAAATATAGAATATTGTGTGTATGTACTTCTAGACTCTGAAACAATCTATCAAATGACAATTTGATCAATGATTTGAAAAATTTGATTCATTTTTACATTTTACAAAATGCATTACAGTCAATTAAATTATTTAATTCTACAAATAAACATTCTATTTAAACATTAATATAAAATTTCTTAGGCCATAATTCAATATATTATTTCTCACAGCATTAACCACTGGCCAAGCGCGGGTTGGCAGATGTCACATGTCGTTGAACTTTCGATTCTTGGACACGCCGGATGAAAGAAAACATCGTGGTTTTCTATCATCTCTTGTAATCTTCATTTATAACTTTTATGTTTTTGTATGTTTGTCAAGATTTTACGCATAAAACACTGGACCTAGAAAGCTGCAACTTCACGGAGTGGCTTCGCCTGAGGTATATATAGGCTATAGTATTCGGATATCACCTACATATAAGTTTAGCTGAATGAATAAATGTTTGAGTTTGAAAATTTTGAGTTGGAAATATTGAAGTCGATCGAGTGGGTCCTGAGATTAGCGCGATCAAATAAACAAACTTTATGAATTTTAATAAATAAACATAATAGATAATGTATAGATATCGAATAAAACATTGTGGAAATTTATAACAGACGGAAATAATTTTTTTTATATAATTTAATTTTTTTTGTTTATTTGTTAGGATGAGTATAGTAAACAACTAAATATCTTAGACACTTATCAGTGTTCACTCATCTATATATGCTGAAGAGTTTGTTTTACTGTCCGTTAAATGTGGGTCAAAATCGAGTCTAAAGTTAGTCTGTTACATACAAACACACATGTAGAAGCTAATAAAAGTTATTTAACCTTTAACCCTTTCCTCATTTGGAAAGGAAAATTGACAATCTCTTTTTAAAACTTTATACACTTTATAAAGCAGTTGACCTTTAAGAAACATCGAAAAATCGTCATCCATATTACAATACCTATTTTAACTGGATGTGTATGTGGGAGTCGAGCGCGCTTCGGCACGAATTGGGCCAGCTCGCAGCGGTGAAGTACCACCCCACAGGAGACCGGCGTGAAATAGCATACTGCTGTGTTTTGTTCGGCGAGTGGGGGAGCCGGAGGGTCCTTCCTCTATCTTTCCCTTAACCTTCCCAGTCCTTTCCTTTATTTCTCTCGTCAGTCCTTTCTTAATCTCTTTACAATTTCACCTCACAAAATGTTCACGGGCGGTGGTAGCGCTTACCATCAGGCGACCCACCAGCTCCATTGCTGTCGATATCGTTTGTGACATTTTCTTTATAAAAATAAATCAATTTACAAGTAGAAATAGGTACTACACGAATATAACATGAAACAAAGTTGATTTAACGGGTTTAAAGCAGGGTTTATTTTATGTATGTACGTATGCGTTCGCGGCCACGCTATCTCTGAAGATGTCAAAGTATTGTAATAGTTCGTTTCAACGAGTTTTATTTGACATCTCGTTTAAGAAGTTTTATTTAGTCGTATTCCTCATTTTTGAAGTTGGTTGAATATAAAGAAATTGGGAATAGATATATTAACAAACAAACCTATCCTACTTAATATTATAAATGCGAAAGTTTGTAAGGATGTGTGTGTGTGTTTGTTGCTTTTTCACGAAAAAACTACTGAACCGCTTGCAATGAAATTTCGTACGTAGACAGCTGGACAACTGGAATAATATATAGATAACTTTTTATCCCGATATTCCTACGCGATACAGACTTACGCGGGTGAAACCGCGGGGCGCAGCTAGTATAAAATAAATTGCAAACCAGTTGTCAGTAACAGACTCTATACTGATAGTTTCTTACTTATTACAAAACATGCTTCGTACATTTATGAAATCCGCCATATTGTTTTTTGTTTCTTCACTTTCCCGCCAAAATAGATCATTGCCGCCAAATCGCATTAACATGTTATTGTTTTTAATGTAGCGTTTATGAAAATTAACCATCAAATAAATTGAACTGGCAGAAATAAAATTCACATATCTTATCTCTTACTTATCACATATATTCTTGTATATATATAATTGGAATCTCGGAATCGGCTCCAACTATTTTCATTAAATTTAGTATTAGTTATTATTTATATTATATTAGTAATTTAGTATTATTAATTTAATCTTTAGGGTTTCGGGGGTTGATAAATCGATCTAGCTAGGAATCTTTTTTAGAAAATGTCATATTCGTGTTTTATCGACTTAAACTTACTTTTTTAACAAATAGGAGGCGTGTGAGTAGTCCCAATTTATTATCAAAATTATTATTCATATTTCATCATTTTATTAGTATGTAATTCGTATTTAAATATAATTTCCAAAAAATACAATTTATAAAAAAACAAAAATAAAAATACCGAGTAAAGCTCGGTCATCCAGGTACTAAAATTAATAACTGAAAGAGTCAAAGGAAAACTGTCAATTATGCTTTCAACGATAAACAACAGAAAATTAAAGAACTTATATCTATATAAGACATGCGTAATTGTACCCTTTCAAAGCCGCAGTATATTATTAGTATCATAGTCATAAGCTATTTAGTCTATACTAATATCTATTATCTAAATAACTGCGTTGCTATAAAAATATAGTAAAAATTTAACTAACTCAAAAGTGACTGACTGACATAGTGGTCTATCAACGCACAGCCCAAACCACTGGACGGATCGGGCTGAAATTTGGTATGCAGATAGATGTAGTGACGTAACATCCGCTAAGGAAGGATTTTGATCAATTCTACCCCCAAGGGGATAAAATGGGGGACCTAAGTTAGTTTTTTTAAGTCATAATCGGCAATGGACCTTGTGGGTCGCCTGATGCTAAGCGCTACCACGGTCTATGAACATTGGGAGAGTCGTAAGGTCGATTGCAGACCTTACGCCTCTGCAAATGGATTGCCGACCTTAAATCGGGGAAGATTTGAGAAAGGATTGACGAGAGGAATAAAGGAAAGGATTAGGAAGGATAAGGAAAAGGATGTCCGCCTTCGGCTCCCCCATTCACCGTATGAAATACCATAAATAGCAAACTGTTGTTTCACGCCGGTTTTCTGTGGGGCTGTGGTACTTCCCCGGTGCGAGCTGGCCCAATTCCAGCCGAAGCGTGCTCGATTCCCACATTAAAATTGTACCATGAAAATTATTGAGCGCGGGCGAAGCTGCGGGCCACAACTAGTTTCAAATAAACGTTATAGAAGCAATGTAATTAAGAACAATGCGAATTGACACACACGAATTGCTAAAGGTCGCGAACGGAGTTACGAATTTTTGTAATAATTATTTTATGTTTATTTACAAATCGTCCGGATTCACAACGCGTTTGTCGTGAGAGAATGGACAGCGTTGTGTGGATACGGCTACGCTTTTTGCAATGGGATTTTTAATATTATAAACATTAAAGATGTATTGACTTGTTTACAGCCATTCAAACACACACGCACACAAATGCACACACACAAACGTAAACACATACTTACATATACAGAGATTTTATTTATTTGTTTTTCTTTTTTTTTCTATTCTCTTTATGTTTTGTTTGCATTGTATAAAATTATCTTATTTCATTTCTACACCTGAAATGTTAAATGGAAGAACGGAACCTCTTGACACAAACATCTTTTTTTGCTTACTAGATGTGTTCCAATCACCAAATAGTTTAAGACAATTAGAAATTTTGAAAGAGAGAGAGCATTTCAATGCTATAAAACTGAAAATTAAAATTTAAGACAATTATTTAAAAAATGAAAGAAATATATAATTTGAATGTTCAATTTGTTATTGATGCATAGATGAAGTATAATTAAATAATTCCTCAATTCGACATTATTTTCCGTCGTATTTGATATGTTATAACATTAGAAAATCAACTCTATAAGACATATACGTAAACATACATGTATATATACACGGGATATTAGCAAATTTTCAGAGAACATAATACGGCTGTAAATAATTGACAATCACCTTTAAACAGGTTGTATTTCTGAGTGTTAAAAATTTAGTAGAAAACTTTAAGATACTGAGTTAAGCGATTTTTTTTCAGTCCCAAACATGATTTTATATGAGTTTCAAATAGTTATCACATAGGTATCATGAAATGCATTTCAAATATTAATTAGAAAGAAAGAAAGAAAAAACATTTATTTGGCAACATGAAACACAAAAACACAGATGAAAAATAAAATTATAAAATAAACAACTAAAACAAAAGTAAATAATAATAGAAAAGAGAAAAAAAAAGTACAACAATAGCGTATCCCACAGTACCGCCATAAAGGATCTAGTTAATTTTATCTAGTTAAGTTCTTATAAAACTTTATTGAGATAGGTGTAGCTTATTTTACATGTAGTACTTGGATAATTCTGTTTATATCCAAGAATATACAAGAATCCTGCTAGTGTTACTTCTAAATCTTCTTTTAAATCTTTTAAAAAGTTACTTACTATTACAAATACTAAGATATGCAAGGTATACTTATGAATATAATCCTTTCCTTTATCTAATTTCTCTCTGAATGTCATGTTGTCTGGAAGAAATCGCTATATAGCGATAGGACCGCCATTTGTTTATAATGTAACTTCATTACGATTTTTGTAGTTTTATCAAGAGCAATTAAGAATAAATAAATAAATTCTCTGTGCAAATTATAATAACTTGTAAGTGCTTGTCAATAAGTTTTTTTTTATTTACCGACATCTTGTTTCTTCTCATATAAATACAAGAAACTATAGATTATTACTATTTAAATCATTTTTCAGTCAGTTTATCAGTTACTAACTGCGCCCGTGCCGTTTCACCCGTGTAAGTCTGTATCCCGTAGGAATACCGGGATAAAAAGCCTATGTATTATTCCAGTTGTCCAGCTATCTGCGTACCAAATTTCATCCATAACCGTCCAGTAGTTGCGTGAAAGTGTAACAAATGTACATACACATATATCCATCCTCAAAAACTTTCGCAGTTATGTAGTAGGTATTAAGTAGGATTAAAAATATTAGCTTTTTCCTATTCTTAACACTACTTTAACGAAATTTTCCAATTTTACAAAAAAAAAATTGTTCATTATAATAGAAATAAAACGCATGTCCACACTAATCGAGCGATGATTATAAAACATGTAAGTGCAGTGCACAACAGCTCAGTTGTACTTCAGTTGTACAGTGAGTGTGGTGTGTACAGTGCATAGAACGTATGTATAATCTGTATTTTAACGTATATATAATCTGTATTTTGTTATCTATTGGCCACCGAAAAAAAATGTGTTCGAAAAAATTTTGGGTGTTCGAATTTTAAATGAGTTCATTTTGTATTTCCTATAATTATGAATTATAATCGATTTAGGCTTGGAATATGATTCAAGTAGCCAAGCCAATAAAATTTATGTATAAAATAATAATAAAATAAAAACATTTGGCATACGCATTTTTAAGGACTGACCGCCTCCTTGGTACAGTGGTTAACGCGTGAGCGTAGAACCGAGGGGTCCTGGGTTCGATTCCCGCTGGAGACACAGAACGTCTCGGTCTGACAGGACACAGAAGGCTGACCACCTACTTGTCTATAAGAAAATTGATCAATGAAACAGATGTATATCATCTGCCCCATACTCCCACTAGCCGACACGGGACTTCATAATTCTTTTTTATGAATAACAAAGTTTTAGAATAAATAAAAGAACATAGAAAATGTATGGAATAAGAAAAGGCCTTATTATAATAATTACGTAATTATATATATTTTGTTATAAATATATAAAACATCCTTTCTTTAAAAGGATGACAGAACCTAATGCTAAAAGCTCCTGGTCCCTTATGTTAACATATAAAAAACAGTTAAATTTCAGTCAGGAAGAGTAGAAGATAAGTTATTTAAATTATATAACATTTCTCTTTACATATAACTAGCTTAAACCGTGGCTTTGGACAAGAAAACTTGCTTAGTTGCTTTTCCAGGATAAAACCTCCCTATGGTGTCCTTTCTTAAGTCTCTAATTGTCTTTGTACTAAACTCACTACGGTTCAGTGGTTTAGATGTGAAAAAGAGACAAACAGATACATTACCTACCGCATTTATAGTATTTATTTTGTTAAACTCTAATATGTTTTTTGTGTTGATCTCTTTAAAATTTAAGAGCAAAGAAGAAATAATGGGATAGAAATTATAAACTTTTTAACGGATTTTAAACGCGATTTATTACATTGTTAACCCGACGTTTCCAACATTTTACAGGGAGACCGTCTCCCCGCGACCACCATACCCGTTAAAAAGTGTTTAATTTCTAAATGTATAATACTCACGTAAAATCAAACACAAGAAAATACTAATAATGGAATAATGATATAATGGATTATTTAATATCTAATCTAGGTGCATCAAGTAGCTAGTTATATGTGATACTATGTAAATTATAACTTTAAAAAAGTAGATACTTGTAGGCATATGCAGTAGCTGGAAGCCTATCCTTTTATTTACCCTTCCCAGTCCATTTTATTCACCACTGCTCTGTTCATGGGCGGTGGTGATCGCTTACCATCAGGCGAACCACCAGATTCGATTTCCGATTGTCCGCTCCAGTATAGAAATATCTATTAAATATCTATTAGATATATCTAGTGGCAATGACTCTGAATAGATGAGTGGGTAACGCCTATTAACCTATCCTATCCAACTAATATTATAAATGCGAAAGTTTGTGAGGATGGATGTATGTGTATGTGAATGTTTGTTACTCTTTCACGCAAAAACTGCTGAACCGATTGCAATGAAATTTGTTGCGTATATAGCTGGACAACTGGTATAATACATAGAAAACATTTTATCTGGATAATCTACCATAATTTATATAGATCACACTAATATTATAAATGCGAAAGTTTGTTTGGATGTTTGTCTATCGATCACGCTGAAACTTCTGAACGGGTTTTGATGAAATTTGGTAGCTGAGTTTGGTGATATGATACTTTTCATCCCAATTAAATGCTCCTTTGGGATAAACCAGGAATCTTTACATACGGACGGAGCCGAGACAAGCGTCGAGTTTAGTATAAAATCAAATTTAAGCCGACTTGAAAACTACAAATAGGCTCTCCGAAGCGAAAAATACTACTTCTAGATGGATATGGTATGAATGGATGAATGGATGTATGGATGTTTGTTACTCATTCACGCGAATTCAGCGTGTCGTATTCTTATGAAATTTGGTACAGAGATAGATTATAATCTGGATTAGTACATAGGCTACTTTTTATCCGAGTACCACGCGAGTGACGCAGGTTACAGCAAGTTATCTACACTAATATTATAAAACGGAAGAATTTGTATTTTTGTTTGTTTGTTTGTAATGGGTTCAAAACCTACTGGACCGATTTTAAAAATTCTTTCACCATTAGAGAGGTGCAACTTCGCTGAGTGACATAGGCTATATGTGTACCAAGGGCGAAGCCGGGGCGAACTGCTAGTGATGTATATGTATTATCGATAAAAACTGCATTCAATTCCAAGCAATAGCAGGTATTCACATAGCTCATTTCTTATTCTGATGCATAAGCTATATTTTTGTGAAGTTTCACTAAAATCCGTTCAGTAGTTTATACGCGAAAGAATAACAAACATCCATTCATACATATCTATAAACTGTCGCGTTTATAATATAAGCAGAATAAATTATTCTGATTTTCTTATCACTTCACACATTCACATGCGATTGTAATTTTTTATCTTATATATTTTTGAAGATAAATAAATTACTATAATAAACAATTTGCCGATTTTCAGGCAGTTTCCGATTGTTGTTTAAATTTTCATTCACTGGCAACCCTATAGCTCCTGTCAAACCACTTTCACAGATTATAACAGCTCACAACCGATACGATAAAAATATATTTGACATCTAATATTTCCGTCATTTTATACGCATATTGCTCACACAATAATTAAGCGTAATTTAAATTAATTGATAAGTACATTTCGGCCGCGGGTTCTCTCGTGTTTGCGTGATTTCAACTTCCTCGCAATGTTTCCTTGTTACGTTATATTCAAATATGTTTATGTAAGTCTAGTGTCAAATATTTTAGGCTTTCTTTTTTGTATAGGCATTAATGAAACATTATTTCAATGATAACAATATATTAGGTAAATTTTTGTACTGGGATTTAAACATAACCAACCCTCTGTACATAAAATAAGTCATCTTGTATTTATATCCTTGAAACCTAACTCCTCGTTTGTATATCCTACTAATCCTACTAACATTATAAATGCGAAAGTTTGTAAGGATGTGTGTGTGTGTGTTGCTCTTTCACGCAAAAACTACTGAACCGATTGCAATGAAATTTGATACGTAGACAGCCGGGCAACTGGAATAACATACAGCTTACTTTTTATCCCGATATTTCTACGGGATACGGAATACGCGGGTGAAACCGCGGGGCGCAGCTAGTTACTTATACACATAGGCTTGCCTGGAAGAGATTATTGTTATGTGATAAGGCACAGGTGAAATATGCTGGTTGATTTTTAAGTTTTGTTATTTCAAGGATCTGATATATGCGCCATGATAAAATAAACAAATGATATTACTTACATACGTATCGAATCGGCCTTTAACCTCATTTTCGGAGTCAGTCGAAATAATCTGAGCAATACAGGTATTGCGGTCTGCGGTCTAGACAATTGCTAGGAACCCTACACTTGCCCTGTAATTACTAGATTATATTTCATTTAACGTATAAGATAATTTCGCAATGTATTTTATTACTCTAAAAATCTTTTTGCGTCTTTGTTAACCGACTTCAAAAAGGAGGAAGATCTCATTTGTATTTATTTTTATTTTGTGATTGTTACCTTAAAACTTTTACTGCGTGAACCGATTTTGATGATAATTTTTTACATAATATAAATAACTTACTGCATATTTGTTTATCAGACTGTCGCAATGACCTAACGTGAGTCTTGGCATCCAACAACAATCTCCATTTGATCCTGCACGATCTTTTTTCAAGCTGGAGAGCGCCCATGATCCATCTATATTCAGGCGGGAAACTAACAATTTGACATTTAAAACCACACATTATAGCGACGTTAAGAAATCTCAAGCGTTATTGATTGCCACTAACAAAAAAACATCGCAGACGTGGAAATAATAGAAACTGCATTAGCTAACGACAAGTTCCTGCTCGTGTGAAGTTAAGATAATATACGATTGACAATATGGTAGACTTTTTAGTTTATAATTTGACCCTGAATTCTGCTATTCTACTATTGTTCTATCAAATCTACTACTAATTTACAAAACAAAACCCTATATAAAACTTTTATAAAATTCCACTATAAAATCTACCATTCTACTATTTCAATATAAATTTCTACCAAATAATTTACTAACCCCTACTACAAAGCCCATATTCTTCAAATTTACAATTATAATCGTCGCGATCCTAATCAGTATAATAAATTTAAACTGATGAAATTATTGTATTGTCACCGATCCATGAAGTATACAAAGTTTGAATTAAATCTGTCCGTTTAAAATGGGGCTTACATACAAACAAACGTGAAGCTAATCATGAAAAATACAATAAAAATGAAAACGAAAAAATCATGTTAACATAACCTATTTCGAGTTTTATCCACCTTTCATTAGCATTAGAAGAATTAATTGAGGCTTAACAATAAAAATCTAATCTAATAAATAGGTTCTATTTTCTTATCACGTTATTGTTTTAAAAATAAATAATACGCTTAAAGTATCAAGAAAAGTATGATTATTTTAATTATCTTTATTAGATAACAGCAATATAATTTAATTCAATATAAATATGTCATGAGAATAAAAAAAATTACAGTTGCAATTAGCAATGATAGTTTACGGCTGCGAATAAACTATTTTAATAAGCACAATATTAAAATATGCTTCTTAATCAACTGCTAGCTGCAAAACTTAAAAGTCAACCAGCATATTTCACCTGTTCCTTATCACATAACAATAATATCTTCCAGGCAAGCCAATGTCTATACGTAACTAGCTGCGCCACACGGCTTCAAGTCCGTATCCCGTAGGAATATCGGGATAAAAGGTTGCCTATATGTTATTCCAGTTGTCCAGCTGTCTACGCACCAAATTTCATTGCAATCGATTTAGTAGTTTTTGCGTGAAAGAGTAACAAACACCACACGTTCTTACAAATTTTCGCATTTATAATATTAGTAGGAAGTAGGATAAAATTCTGGTGTAACAGAGTTTCTAACATAACTTTTTATGAATTTTTTTCTTGTACATATTCGGTAGGTCAAAAACTATTTTAGTTAATGTTTTAGATAAAAATAAAATAAGTATTAATTTAGATATATATCTAAATCTATGTCTATGTCTCTTCATATCTAAATCTATTTTTTTTTTATTTTAGCTAGCCATTAAGTAAAAGACCTAAAGCACACAACAAATAAGTAGATTATTATTAGCCTGTCCAAGATCACACTCCAATGAAAAAAAAAAACCCACAAAAAAAATCCTTGACATACGCTCGACACCCATGTCATTGGTACAGCCAGCAATGAACAACCGGGTCACAGATGTTATCGAAATTCACACGGACACGGCAATCGTTGCGGAAAGATCTGCTGACGGTACCGCGGCCAAGCGTGTGCCTGCTGCCACCGTATTGAGAATCACACTAATATAGCAATGTGAATGTTTGTTTGGACGTTTGTTTCAGCGTGAATAACGGGCGAACATTCAAAATTTTGCCCGTCAATCACGCTGAAACTACTGAACAGATTTTAATGAAATTTGGTATACAGACAGGGTATGAGCTGACTTGGGTGATAGGATATTTTGTAAGTAAAAAATGTATGCTATTTTATATGTCTGTATACTAAATTTCATCAAAATCCGTTAATTAGTTTCAGCGTGATTGACGGACAAACATCCAAACAAACAAACTTGTACTTGTTATTTCTCTATAGTCGCTTAAAGTTGATGATGTTGCTAATCAAGCTAGCTGTTAGACCTATTGCAATTACATGAAATTCAGACAAATTAGCCTAGATTTTAGGCTATTGTTTAAAAATCTAGACCGACAAATAGTCTCTTTCTACAATTAAGCTACTGAATATAGCATGAGAGTTGTGTTGGACCTATTAAAAATAGCTATTTTATTAACACATACAGTTTGTAATGACGAGACCATTTCACCCCCTGAATAATTTATTTCATCCTTGACAGTTTTATTGGTGTTAAAGTTATAAAAAAACATCGTTTTTTTAACATATTGCTAATTTTTACAAAACGATTAAAACCATTGTAATATGTTGAACACTTTAATTCGAAAAAGCCCGAACTTATCGCTACAAACCAATATCTTTCACACAACCTGATCTTATAATAAGACATCAAAACCACTCTTAAAATACAATCTGTACTAGCTATCCTCCCGCGGATTCGCTCCTATAGAAAAATATCCAGTCTTGGAGTTTTCCCCGCATAGTTGCGGATTCCGTGGGATTTTCGAAATAAAATATATGCTATGCCCTTTCTCGGGCTACAAGTTCTCTTTGTAGTAAATTTCATCCAAATCGCTTGAGTGGTTTAGGCGTGAAGAAGAGACATACAGACAGAGTTACCTATTTATGATACCAGTAGGGATGTAGGTTATAAAAATGCCCAAGTTATACCATGACATAATTACGCTTCCTGGCCAGTCAAACGAATCAATGACACAAACAGACGGTGCTCTTTTATATATATTATTCTATTTTGATATATAGTCCCACAACTTTGCATAACGAAACAAAACCACTGGGCACAGTTGCGTTACAATTGTAGCTGGTACAATGCATTGTCACATAATTAAAAATTGAATTTAATTACCCTTTTTATAATACATAATTCTCATGGGCAATAATTAGTGTACTAATGGGTAAAGACATGGAATATGTATTGTATGATATGTTGTTTTTGTGTAAAATATGGATTAGACTTCGCTCTTGTGTCGTTTTTGATAGAGTTCTCAAAAACGAAGGAGGTTCTCAATTCGACTGATATTTGGTAACTCCATATATTGTCAACTGATAAACGTTTCGTTTTGTGTATGATAGGGGCTTGTCATTTGGTTCAGTTTTTGAATATGGTGTGATACTTTCCCTCTAGGTCGTTGGATTGTTGTTTTGTAGAGAGAGATTTTTTTTATTGAAACAAAATCAAATTAAATTGTTTATTTATAAACTTGAGTGTGGTCAGATTGAAAAAGTGTTCATTTTAGTATAAGTACTACAATTTAATATGATACTCAAGCTTTAAGTATCAAAATATTTATAACATTGAAAGAAATCCTCTCAAAAAATGACGTCTGTTTGTTTCAGATAAATAAAAAAAACCGGAAAAATGAAACCGTCACGATTTTGCAGCTTACAAATTGGATCTGTGGGTGTTCTAGCTCTGCTTCTGTACCTAATTGATTATTCTATAGCTGTAAGTATATAATTACTAGC
>NC_052125.1:452539-463077 GCF_012273895.1 Zerene cesonia | reverse complement strand
ATTGGATCTGTGGGTGTTCTAGCTCTGCTTCTGTACCTAATTGATTATTCTATAGCTGTAAGTATATAATTACTAGCTTTTATACTAGCTGTTGCCCGCAGCTTCGCGTGGCCAAGATTCATTCTCATGGTATAAACTTTCATATCTGATTTACCCCGCAAGTAAGTCCGCATCCCGTAGGAATTTCGGGATAAAAAGTTGACTATATGTTATTCCAGTTGTCCAGCTGTCTACGTACCAAATTTCATTGCAATCGGTTCAGTAGTTTTAGCGTGAAAGAGCAACAAACATACACATGTGTGTATGTTTGTTGCCTTACAAACTTTCGCATTTATAATATTAGTACATTTTTGAAGTCAGCTTAAAAGAACATATAAAGTTAAAGATACACGTGTAACAATTTTTCGTCTGGGATTAACTTAACAGATAATAACTCTTAGTATTGTTATCGTTAATTAAATATTAATTGGGTACCGTGTAAACATAATAATTACTATTTTCTAATTAAACCTTTTCCTAAGAACAATAAAATTGTTCAATTACATAATTTGTATAAAAAGAAGACATAACTGACCGACTGATATGTGAAATCATAGTTAATAATTAAAAAAAAAAAAGATTTTCCCTTCTTTAAAAATTTCTCATTTATAGAGCATTTCAATGCTATATAAATTTTATACTTTTCCATAGTGTTTCTCCCGTCAAAGCCTTCCTCTCACCAAAACAATCGTATAATAAAATATAATGTACGCGTGGTCTGTGTTAATTAAATATTTATTTATAAAAACAAAGTATATTTGTTTATAAATGAATATTATGTTTCATTTTTTTAGTTTCGGAGTAGTTTAATAGATATAATAGGTATAAACCTACCTCTTGATTCATCCATCTATTAAAAAAAACCCAAAATCCGTTATGACTTGTGTAGCTTAAAAGACTTAAACATTTAATTTTTAGTTTTATAGCATTGAAATGCTTTATAAATGAGAAATTTTGAAAGAATAGAAAAAATTTGATCACGAGGCAGGATTCGAACCTGCTTTTCTTGCCTAACCGTAGCAACGCCTAGCCTCTCGGCCACCCGTGATCCTGCCACAGTAATCGAATATCTTCTACTCTTTCGGTTTCATGTGCCTAAAGGGCACCCCACGCCATCTATTGAGATGATAAAGAACCATCACAAGATTTAAACATACCTACATAGAGATACAAGAATATGACTTATTTCCAGTCGCTGGACGGTTATATACCTGGCGAAGACTACCCAGCATTCGAAGAGGTGCCAACGGGGCTGGCCTTCACCTGCGATGATAAGATACCCGGATATTATGCTGATCCTGAAACGCAGTGCCAAGTAAAAAGAATCATTAAATATCTCTTCACAACATTGCAGTTAAAAATATTTGGCCTTTATACTGAGGTCTTACTATCTAGTAAGGAGGAGGGTCTATTTTTATGACAGAGCAAGCAAAGGAGCAGATGGGCCACCTGATGTTAAGATGTTACCCTTGCCCATAAACACTTGTAACTTCAAGTCTGTAACTGAAGATTTCTATACATCTATCATAAGGCTTGATATTTATCTGACGTTCCCAAAACGAATTAATTTAGTGAATACTACGATTTTCCTTTTTTTTCATTATATAAAAGAACTAAAAACGCTTTCAGGTCTGGCATTGGTGTGTACCAACTATTGGTGGTAACATACAATACTCATTCCTCTGTAACGCTGGCACTGTGTTCAACCAAAGAACGAGAGTCTGCGATTGGTTCTTTAATGTGAGTTTCAATTATTTAATTATATGGAATTGAACATCAGTCGACAATTTGATTATTCCCGCGCAATTTGATTTTCATAGACATTTTTCATTGACAGTGCAGCTATGGTAAGTAGTAAAAAGGGGAAAGATAAAGCTTTATAATTATAACCTCTTACCAATAAAATAGTTCTCTATTTTTACTTGATTTACCCGTTCACTCGTACCCAAGTAATATAAGGCTTTTTATAGACAGTTTTGAAATCAAATTAAATAATTACTTTCCAGGTGGATTGCCCCAGCGCGCCCGCTTTCTATGGAATTAACGAGGACCTGTACAAAGACGAGGCTGGAAACTTAATCGCTGGCAAAAAGTAGTATTAGTTTGTAATATTTAGTGTTGTATATTTAAGTTTCATAGTTACCAAGATTTGCTCATCCAAGTTTGAAAAATAAACGCCTGACATAATTTATTAGCAAACACGTCGATTATAATGATTGAGATTTTTCTATCAGAATTTTTATTATCTAAATATTTTACATACTAACACAATAATTATACTAACATTATTATTATTTATATATCACCCATAAATTTATATAAGTATATTATTGACTAACAATTTATATATTTCAGGACATATAAAACTGACAATACATTCGACAAAAGACGACTATTAGCACGGCTTAGGCATAATCTCCAACAGAATATTAAATTGACAACGTGAAAAACAAGTGACGACTAAACAAATAACCTGAATTTATTGGTACAATGATAATCTTATAACGAACCTATTACTGCGAGTGACTTCATTACAAAATATCTTTTCGATTTATTCTCATAAATTCACAAATAAAATTGATTTTATTTGAATATAGGTACAACAACAACAAATTGTTTTTTAAACTTTAAATAGTTTGCTCGCTTTAAAAGATATGTCGATGTAACATTTTATTATTGGGTTTATTTCTTAATTATCAAAGTATGATAAGGCAGTTTAGGTCGTTTCTTTCTTTAGTTATAAATACCATGAGAAGGCATTTTACTTTGAGTAGATTTCAATGTTACTTATAGATATAGATCAATACAACTTTTTGTTCTGTAAATAACGATTTGAATGGAATGTCTGCTTGTTTGCGTCAAGAACTAAACTGATTTTTGTGAAACTTTAATATGGAATTAAAAACGTAATCAATGTATTGGAATGCTTTTACCTCTTTCTAGCTAATCAAATCATTTATTTTATTTGTAAAGCTAGGTAAAGTAGGTTTTCTAATATGACTAACATACTAATATACATATTTTAACATGGTGTCATACTATATCGAAATATAAATTAGTACATGGTACAGGGGCTGTTGGACCCTATGCCTTATACTTCTGCGACCGTCAAAGACCTCAAAGACTCCTTAAAACCTGGTGATCGTGGTCTTTTAACATATATATTATATTATATTAACGTAGGAAAGTGCAAACATACAAAAAATTCTATTTTTTAGTAAAAATAAATATACAAAAAAGGACTGACTTACTGACTGACTTGTTAACCAAAATTATTAATATTTATCGTATAAATGAGCACTGAGTAAAAACTTTGAAATTCCATGTCTTATGGGGGGAAAAGGGAGGAATATAAGAAGCTTAAAGCAGACGAAGTCGCTGGCAGGTAGTTGTATTAAAAAGTACATGAACAACAATTATATTTCTTTATATGTTTGTTTTATGTGTGTGTTTTTATTGAGAAATGTGAAATATTACGCAATGAGGTTTTGGTAAATAGCTTGTTTACAATAATACGATGTTCTTAATATAATATCTTGAAATGCGTTATTCAATATTTGTAAATAATAATATTAGATAATATAATCGTTTTGCAGTTTTGTGAAGTTTTGTTTAAAGTGTGTATATAGCTTTTGAATCATTTATGTAATAAAAGGTTTCAGTCCATGAATACTAAAATCTATCAATTGCTATATTTTATTTATTTATTTGTATTAACAACATAGTTTATTATATTTTTCATTGAGAAATTTAATATTGTATGTAGCATAGAAACCCTAAATGTGTATTTATAATTAATATGAAATATGTCAGAAATTGTGTGAAAGATTTTAAAACGTTACCGTGACGTACCAAAATTAATTACTTTTTACTTTTTTATAAAATAAATATTGAATGAATATATTGTTTGATTCATTTAACCGACATTCCCAAAAACATATACAGACAAACATATAAAAACATATAGACATAGACATACATTAATTCACACTCAAGTACAGACACGGCAATTTCAAAAGAAAAGATATAACTTTAAATCTAAATTAAATTGCTGTTGTGTGTTATGGTTGTAAAAAAATGCAGGCTCAGCTCATTATGTCATAGGAGGTTACGTATTCGTCTGTATTTTTTTTGTTATTTGATAACGCTCTGTGTGTTTCAACCGAAGGACGTGAACCTTTTTGTGTTTAAAGGGAAATTGTTGACGTTTGATCCCGTTTAAGAATCTGGAGTCAGACCTATCAAACTGGGAATTAAATATTATTTAGTTGACGCTCGTCGCGACTCCGTCGATTCCTGTTTCAGCCCAAGGGAGCATTTACTAAATGGGGATAATAAGTACCCTATCACTAAAGACAGCTAATACCAAATTAAGTAGTTTCAGTGTGATTAACGACCAACCATCCAAACAAACAAATTTTCACATTTATAATACTAGCTGCGCCACGGGGTTTCAGCCGCGTAAGTCCGTATCCCGTAGGAATATCGGGATGTAGAGTTACCCTTATTTTATTCCAGTTATTCAGCTATCTACATATCAAATTTCATTGCAATTGGTTTAGTAGTTTTTGCGTGAAAGAATAACAAACACACACACATCCTTACAAACTTTCGCATTTATAATATTTGTAGGATAGGATTAGTGTGATTAATGAATATTCGTTTTCCCAACTTCCTGTGAGGTCCAATACATTGTACCTACTTTTAAGAGAAGATAATTTTAGAGAATATGGCTTAAATACTACAACAGTATTCAAAATTCAAATTCAAAATTCAAAATAAATTTATTTGCAAGAACGTAGTTTCAAATTATAGATCTTATTACAATATTCTGCGGCTAATACATTCTACCCAAAGTTTGGGTGTGCAAATATTAAAATCGGAAGCTGGATAAGAAGCATTTAGATCGGCAGTTGAACAGGATAAGATGGTATTTCTTTATGTGGATTAGTACCACACCTACTGACATGCCTTCATTATATTGTGGCTTGTCGCTTTGTCGCTATTAAATTGTTATCATAGAACAACATCGTAGGTAAATCTAGCACAAAACTATTGTTGTATTATTGTACTTTTTAGTGTTTTTTTTATGCTGAAGCACCTGAGCACCACGGCACCACGGTTCGCCTGATGGTAACGGATCACCCATTATAATTTTCATAGTTAGGGTCTCACAAAATGCATTGCTAGATTTGCCAAAAAAAGGATGACAACGGGGATAAATGGACTGGGACGGGTGAGAAAAGGACATGGCCTACTTGTAGGGTTACCTTGAGGAGATTTGTTTTGAGGGGATTTTGTATATTAGATTATATTCTTCATTTCTCTGAATCGGTGAATGTGTTGTATAAACAATAAGTATATATATGCACTACGTGCATACCGTTCTTATAGCTATTGTTTTTAATAAAACAAATCGATAAACAAATATATTTAATTTATTTTATTTCATTCCATGCCATTTATTTTATGAGCAGTTGTAAAAAAAATTTTAATAAATTAGTTTAATTTAGTTTTACATTAAGTTTCAATATTTACATGAAATTTTCTTCTCCTAACAGTATCAGAGAAGCCATTTACACCGTCGTAAAATTTAACTAGGAGTTATTTTTTTTCTTATTGGAATATTAACGCGAGACTAGATTAGATTGTATTTTAATGTATTTTTTTATAAATATCTGTAAGGCAGGCAAAGAACTGGTGTTTCGTCTGATGGTATGCGATCGCAACCGTCCTTGAATACCTACAGAGGTAGGGCATGCTTGCTAAGGCTTATATGGACTGCTGTATCTCCTGGCTTTAACTACATATTACGCTTATTCTGGGTTCACACGAATGAGGTAATTATATTTGAATTATGGTATAAATCAAGGTACCAATTTATCTGTATTCAGTGAATTTTATAATTCTCATATTTTATTACCTCTTTATATAAATTATTCCTATCCCCATCCCTATCGTCACCATAAAATGCTTTCCTGCAGTTCCTTTTTATAACTTTCCGTACAAACGAAGACAGAATAAAAACTAGCACACTATTTAACATTCATAGCAATATTTCGAGCCATTCCCCGCTTCGTCAGCCCCACCGACTGCAACCAACTCTCAGTCAGTAAAGAAATACATCCGCGAAGCGAGCACGTCAATGCGTGCATTGAACTAAATATAAAAAAAATAATAAATTCCCGCCAAGACTGTGAAATAGCACAGCTAACAAATCGCGTGTGGTACGTTCAGTGTTCTAACTGTCAACTTGACAGCTGTTTTTTTTTTATTTTGGGTATTTTTTTAAAGCTCGCGACAAGGCAATAGTCACAATTTTTTATTGCGTAATGGTGTTGTAACTTTTTTCGGCGATGCAAGCGTGGAACCTGTTTTTTATTCGGGTCGTTTATTGTCACTGGGACCTCGGCTGCATTATAATTGAATATTAAGGTTTCTATATTAGTTAATAATTAAAGATGTTGTAAGTATGTTTAGTGAATAGAAAGTTATACGGAAATAGACGATGCTATTATGGTTTTTAGATATCAAGTGATAATATTAATGTTTTTAATTTGTATTTCTACTGTATATTGCTATTCGACTTCTGAAATATTTTAACGTTTTCAATGGAATATTAAATTTAAATTCAATTAAAATAGACAAGAGAGAGTTGGAGTTTTTGTAAAACCTTACATTATTATATAATTGTTCAAATTTGTACGTCTAAATATTTGTTATCATGCGAAATGGCTATACCAATTTGGATTGAATTTAATGTCAGTGCAGAATCTGTATGTTTGATAGCACGAACCATAAATTTATGTGCATAGATATCTAAAAAAAGTGAATGTGATCGACTAGCATATTAAACAGTAACTTCAATAAAGTTTCATTAATTTATGTCTATTAGTTTTGTATCATAAATTAGACGAAGAAAAAATTGCATACGTGACATCTCATGCGTTGCATAAATTGTCAAAAGGTCATCGAAAAATTATATAATAGTAACAATAATATGGATTTGACCTTTTGTCAAGTAGGTCAAGCGTACAATTAAAAAGAAACCTACTTCTCAATAAATTAGCTATCTAAATTCAAATTCTGTTTTATATTTAAGAGAAGCGAACACTCACACACACACACGTATACACTCACACTCTCAATACTCAAAACGGCATGTAAAGATTATACATACATATTAATAATAATATACATAATTTCATTTCTATGTAATACGATGAAAATGATTGAGCCTCACAACACAGGGGATCCTAGTGTGGGGTTCAATGCAATATACTTATGTATATTAATATGTAATTAAAACAAATAAAGAAATTTTAATTTTAACCAATATACCGTTCAAATTAATATTTAAAGTTATGGTTTGAACCGTTTGCAAAAAAAAAAATTCATGGTAAAGCTGTGGTGGCTCAGTGGTGAAGACCTCAGACTTAAATCGAAAAATCGGAGTTCGATACCAGACAAGCGAGCAGAAAATAAATTTTTAATGTGTCTACGCCTCATCCACATCACCATTGCTTGAAGAAAAGCATGGCGAGGAAACCAGCACGTCGAAGTATCAAAATTTGGACGACATCTGATTTCCGAACTGCGTGTTAGATTTCCGAACTTATCGCTAAAATAATGCATAATTTTTAAAGAAAAATCTATAATCAAATTTAAGTTGGACCACGTGGCAGGCACCAGCTTTCACATAAAAGAAGAATCATAAAAATCGCTCAACCCAGTAAAAAGTACACAAACAAACAAAAAAAATATAGTCGAATTAATAACTTCTTCCTTATTTGAATTCGATTTAAAAATACAACAAAAGAACATTTTGAAATAAAAAAAATATATATATTTCGAGATCACATCATCATAAATTCTTTGAGTTATTATTCAAGCTAGTACATAACACATACAAGAGCAACGAAAATTTGTGTGACTTTACATATTTATAAAACTTTCATATTATAAACATATACAAAATTTACCGCGTGACCTCGCACTAAAATCATGATAAAATTATAATTAACTAGCTGCGCCCCGCGGTTTATCCGGATAAAAGCCCATATGTTATTCCAGTTTTCCAGCTGTCTACGTACCAAATTTCATTGCAATTGGTTCAGTAGATTTGGCGTGAAAGAGCATGAAACACACACACATCCTTACAAACTTTCGCATTTATAATATTAGTAGGATGATATTTTTAACTCTCTAAATATATGTAGTGTTTAACAAACTTATGAAATTAATAGACGCTCATTCCGGTTCACGGATATCAAGATTCCTGTTTTATCCCAAAGGCGCATTTAATCGGGATAAAAAGTATCCTATAACCCAAGTCAGCTCATACCCTCTCTGTATACCAACTTTCATCAAAATCCGTTCAGTAGTTTCAGCGTGATTAACGGATAAACATCCAAACAAACAAGCTATCACATTTAGAATATTAGTCTGATATTCTGTTTATATTGATCGATCACCGATCTTGATAAGTGTACAAAATTCGAATTATCTTTCCGTTTTAAGTTAAAATCGAGTCTAAACGAGTCCCTCACTTACAAATATAATTCCTAAAACCTTGCTTAATTCAGGTGCCTTACCTCTAAAACTATACCCCATACCCTCAGTAATTAAAGACTTTGACGGATTTTAAACGCAATTTATTAATTATATTATCAACCCGACGATTCGAACACTTTACAGCGAGCATGGTCACGGGGAGAGTCTCCCCAGTTTTTAATTTCTAAATGTATAATCATCATCATCAGCCCATATATGTTCCCACTGCTGGGACACAGGCATGAGGGTTCAGGCCATAATCCACCACGCTGGCCAAGTGCGGGATGAACAGATGTCACATGTCGTCGAACTTTTGATTCTCGGACATACCGGTTTCCTCACGATGTTTTCCTTCACCGTTAGCAGTGGTGATGTTATCTACATGCGCAGATAAATTGAAAAATCAATTTATTTCCTTCACGCTCGCCCGGTCTCGAACCCCGACTTATCGATTTTGAAGTCAGTGGTGGCTCACCCACCACTGCTTTTTTAAATGTATAATACTCGCGTAAAATCAAACGCAGGAAAATACTGCTCTATACCCGATAACTATATAGCAATACTTTCACAGGGCAAATGTTATGTAAAATATTGAGTAAGCGTGTCGAAATGCTATGAACCAAGGTTAACGCCTCACTCGTTATGCTCGCCTGGTACTTATTTTGGTAATACTATTAAATACTTGTAATTAAATCTTTAAACCCTCATAGGAGGCCTGTGTCCCAGCAGTGGGAACATATATGGGCTGATGAACAACAATTAAATCTTTAAGAACAATATATTTAAAAGAAGGCGTTTGTCTGCTGAACGCACTCTCGAGAACTACACGACCGATTTGGGTAAAATTTTGATAGATAGACATATTGGCAGACAGAGCTAATTTTGTAATAATATTAGAAAATATTATATAATACTAGACACTTGTCCCAACTCTGCCCAGGTATTAAGATTCCTGTTTTATCTTAAGCATTAAATCGGGATAAAATGTATCCTATCATACCCAGTCTTTACACCAAATTTAATCAATATCCGTTCAGTAGTTTTAACGTGATTGTCGAAAATCCAAACAAACAAACTTTCACATTAATAATATTAGTGTGATTATACTAAAATATATTTTTAAGTAAAAAGATAAAACTCCAGTTGTTCCAGCGAGGACAAATCTATTAGCCAAAACCCCTTTGATTTGTGCAATCCGTACGATTAATGAAGTACACGATAAAATAGATGTGTTTTCTTGTGCTTTGTGTGAGTTTTCAAAGGTACTATATATAGTTATAAATAAGCTATGATAAGCAAAGTTTTGTTTCTTTTGTATGAAATAGTTTTTTCAGTTTTGTTTTCTTTTTTTATAAAAGAACTCTGTCGAATTAGGATAATATCCTGTAATGGTAGTAAGTTGTATTTGGTGTGAATAAATATAAAATATAAAATATAACGTTTGTATTACACAAGATTCCTTGAAAAATGCGATGACCTTATGTCTTATGTGTGTACCGTTATTGACCCGTTTCATATAACGGTTTTTTAGAATAACAATACGATACCCTCAAATTGTATTTAATGGATCATGTTACGTTTAAAGGTTCTTATAATTTATTATATTGTTATAAATAAGGTTTTTTAATTCCTTGAATACGATAAGGAAGTCATGATGCAACTCCGTCACAGTTGACCGACTTATGAAATACTAGCTGCGCCCCGCGGTTTCACCCGCGTAGGTCCGTATCCCGTAGGAATATCGGGATAAAAAGTTGCCTATATGTTATTCCAGTCGTCCAGCTGTCTACGTATCAAATTTCATTACAAGCGGTTCAGTAGTTTTTGCGCGAAAGAGCAACAAACACACACACATCCTTACAAATTTTCGCATTTATAATATTAGTAGGATTAGTAGGATTAGTAGGATTTGTTGGTATGAGGATCATCATCATCGTCAGCCCATA
>NC_052125.1:362551-452528 GCF_012273895.1 Zerene cesonia | reverse complement strand
ACACAGGCCGCCTATGAGGGTTCAGGCCATAATCCACCACGCTGGCCAAGTGCGGGTTGGCAGATGTCACATGTCGTCAAACTTTAGATTCTTGGACATGTCGGTTTAGAGGAGGATATGAGGATAGGTCATAAATAATTAAAAGGGAACAAGATGAGTTAAAAGACTTGTGTTATAATGACTTAAATGTTCCACTACATGAAAAGAAAAAAGAAACAACAGAAAAATGTATATGTGTGCGTCAGAATATAGAAAAAATTACAAATACACCTCTAACACCTTAATATACAGGTAATCATTCTGATTCTTTGGAAAATTACTCTTCAATCTACATAGTAATTTAATAGTGATTCATATATTAATACCATAAAAAGATTTTTGGTAAATCGCATATTCTGATTTCCGAGCATATCACGTACACATGTGTGCGTGTAGCCTGTGTACCGACAGAGACGGCCGAGACGGCTGATTCGTCGATTGTATAAATGTGTCTGGGTCATTGCACCTATATTTCCCCTAAGGTCTCCTAGAATATTTGTCGGATAGCTTATTTTATTCTAGAAATAATTAACAAAATTTAGATGCAGTTTGGTCGGATTAATCGATAAGAGTTGATTAAAAAACTGTTAATTTCACATATGTACGAACGGATACTCCAATTTAATTATTTTTTTATACATTTCCTAAATAATTTAACACATTACATAACAAAATACCAGGATATCATAACAGCATAGGTGTTTCCGCGAAAGAGAACGTAACAACCTTCATAGCATACTATGCATATTAACAAAGGCGTTAAGAATACCAATTTAATAGCTAGGAAAAATTTAAAATCTAGGAAAAATATATGGAAATACTGATCCAATTTTGAAAGTAATCTCGCATTATAATAGGCTATTTTAACAGCCTGTTATTTTTTAAAAACATGCATTTGCTAAAAGTCATTAAATAATTGTGGTCAAAGTCATTAATTATAGTGAAAGTTTATGAGGATAGATAAAAGTTAAGCTCACTTACTAAAATACCTAAACGAATCTAAATAAAGTTTGGTTAAGATAAAGTCTGAGTAAGCTCATAGGTTACTTTTTAACTTAATGTCACGCGAATAAACCTGCATCGTGAAACCAGTTGAAATATCTCAACAGAAAAAATATAATACCCTTAAAATAGCTTCATCTGTATGTCTGCATGTCTCCTTAAGAATCGATTTCAATCCACTTTATCAAACTTCGTACACTTATCAAAGATCGGTGACAATACGATAATTAGTTTATCTTATCCTGATCAGGATCGCCGGGATTAAATGCATTTCTTTACCTCTGTATTTAGCGCGTGAGCTTAGAACCGAGGGGTCCTGGGTTCGATTCCCGGTGGGGACGCAAAAAAAAGACTCGGTCTGGCAGGACACAGAAGGCTCCATAAAGAAAATCGATCAGTGAAACAGATGTACATTATCTGCCCCATACCCCACTAGGGGACACGGGACTCCACTTTTACCTCTGTATAAGATTTTTAGATAATTTCGTTGATTCTATCATTAAATCGTGTTTTTATTTTATGTTTTTTAGCTATTTTTGTCATTTACAATTTCGTTAAATACCGATTATACGTAATGGTTTGACAAACAGATTGCAAAGAGGCTGCAATCCTCTTTGGACATCTTGAGCACAAGTATAACTCTTTTGACATTCCCCGATACGGTTCAGTAGTGATGTCCCAACTAAGATTTGTGTTCGAATCATGAAAAGCATTTGTCTGTTTGTTTGTCTATTTAGTATTTATTATTCATGTTATATTAGGTAGAAATAAAACCAGTCAACAGTGCTTAAAACGGTGAAGGAAAACATCGTGAGGAAACCGGCATGTCCAAGAATCAAAAGTTCGACGACATGTGACATCTGCCAACCCGCACTTGGCCAGCGTGGTGGATTATGGGCTGAACCCTCATAGGAGGCCTGTGTCCCAGCAGTGGGAACATATATGGGCATAGTATGGGTTGATGATGATGATGATGATGATGAAAACCATTAAATATGAAGTGTATGGAACCAAATGGCAATAATTTCCTATCAAACACAAAAAGATTCACGTCAATTGGTTGAACAGCATGCGGAGTTATCGTGTAATAAAACTAAAATTTACAGTCGAATTGAATACCTTCTTTATTTTTAGGAACGTCGGTTAATACAGAATGAAATATAAATTATACACGCGTTCTACTTATTTTTTTAGATAGATTTATAAAAGCTAATAATATTTATGTATTATATATTTATACAGTTAAAAATGATAAATTTTGCTTGTGCGAATAGATGTCTGAATGCTCATTATGCAATCAAACAAAAACAGATGATTGCATCTAGATGAAATCCGAAATAATAGATTATATTTTCATTAAATTCAACGCTCGGAACGGTAAAGGAAACCGACATGTCAAAGAATCAAAAGTTCGACGACATCTGTCATCTGCCTTCACACGCTTGGGCAGCTTGGTGGATTGTATCCTGAACCCTCATAGCAGGCCCATGTCTCTCTATTGGGAACATATATAAGCTGTTGATTGTCATAGACTAATCGGAATGAATTTACCCACATATTAAATGAAGTAATAAAATAAATTCGACCTTTAAAAGCATAACAAAGATTTCTCCATATGAACGCTTTAACCCATTTTTTCTTATTACCCTCAACAACAAGTATTAAAAAGCCTCGCATTCATACACTTGCAGCTAAAAATAACTTTTGCAAAGGCATCGTTTATAATAGCATATAAAAACCGTCCCATCCTTTTCCATCCACTCCAACATACGCTTAACCTAAAATGTTACTTTTGATATCATGAATTATGTTATTTTCAATCAATATAATGAATTAAAATATTGTTTCGCAAACACAATTCGTACCCAATACCAAAAATATCTATTTACACAATTACTGACCCATCGCGATCCGTCCGTCCCCACCGACGCTTAACCCCAGCAATCGCATAAATAACATTAACGAAACAGACTACACTTTACGAAAATACTACTTTCACTATATTACGCAAAACTAAAGCGGCGCGTGCGCAGTCCGAATGCTCAAGTTACATACAGAATGGACTATTTCAATTACTGACTACATATTTATTATTCACTGCTAGTTGTTGACCGCGACGTCGCCTGCATCTAGTTAACACCAAGAGCCCTAGGCTTCCTAACAATATTAATAGTTTATTGATAATTCGAGCAATAAAATGTGCTTATTGCGTTCTATTGGGAAGCTTTTAATTATTCCCTAAATACCATCTATTTTCTTATGAAACTTCCATTGAATATTGTTCATCCGTTGCAGATATTAATCAGAATGCAGTGATTCATAACTTTTATTTATCTCATAATTTTTGTTAATTATGTAACTATTTGTGTCTTTGTGTGTTAAAATAAATGGTTTCTATCTTTTCTTAAACATACTGTCGCATTGATAACCTCCTTTTCCGGAGTCGGTTGAAAAAACTCGTCCTTACATCAAACAATAGCAATGAAACCAATTAAGTGAGAATCTTGGAAACAGACAGGTATTGGATAAACAATCTTCAAGGTGTCTAAGTATCACTTAGCTATATAACTAAGCTACATTCATTGTCTTAACACATAGACATTATCGTATTGAATGATAGTTTTTTTAGTCTATGAACAATACTCCATACGAATTGTTAATATATCGTTATGCTTTTATTCTTGTAAGTGATATTACATCGCTATGTTAGTAGTCTGAATCGGAATAAAAGTAGTTATTTATCAAAAAAATTAACTTTTTTTTATGTCATAGCGGGCAACTGAGCTGGTGGTGAACGATCACCACCGCCCGTGAACATTCGCAGGGGCTCAGACCTCTGAGAATGCGCTGCCCGCTTTTAAGGGATAAGGGATAAGGAAAGGATTGATGACTGGAAAGAAAGAATGGACTAGGAAGGGTGAGGAGAAGGAAAAAGGCCTCCAGCTACCCCATTCGCCGTACGAAACTCAATAGCAAGCTATTATTTCACGCCGTTTTTCTGTGGGGGTGTGGTACTTCCCCGGTGCGAGCTGACCCAATTCGTGCCGAAGCGTGCTCAACTCCTACAATAACTGCTTTCTAACTTTTCTCTTCTTTTATGTCATCGCGGGCAACTGATCTGGTGGTTTGCCTGATGGTAAGCGATCACCGCCCATAAACATTGTCTGAGTTAATGGTACTGCGAATGCGCTTCCCGCGTTAAGGGGAAAGGGATAAGGAAAGGATTGAATATGGGAAAGAAGGAATGGACTGGGAAGGGTGAGGAAACTCCCACTTACCGTACGAACACAGCAGCATGCTACTCTTTCACGCCAGTCTTCTGGAAAGTGTGGTATTTTCCCGGTGCGAGCTGACCCAATTCGTGCCGAAGCGTGCTCGATTCCCACATTAATATCGTGATTGAAGTATTTACCTTTACCAAATACAACAACTATATCTAATCTAAATAGAACCACATGACTATGTAACATTGTTTTAAGGTTATATATAAGTTTCTAATAATTATTCTAGTTTCTACAATTACAGACACACTGCAGTTAGTATGTTATTAATATTGCTTATTTATTATTACTAAGAATTTGTGAAATTCATTGAGTTCTAGAGAACGTTATTACGTATTTATTATTTGATTTACTGGCACGATTTAAATTGATGTTAACTAAAAATTGGGTCAAACATTTATTTATTGAATATGCGTATTTAAAAAACGTTTTACTAGACACTATTTTGGGGTCCATAACAATTTGTTATTTAATAGCAATTTCTTTTTGAAATAATTATTTAATAAACAAACGCCTTCAAATTGTCAGGAATTAATAATTTAAACGCGCCTGGAAGGAGAACATCGAAACGGTTCACTCAATTTTTATTTCTTTCTTTCTTTCAATCGAAAGGTCTAGTAACAAACACGTAAAAATATTAATATTAATTAAGAACCTTCTCCTTTATTGAAATGGGTTGATAAACATAAAACATAACTGTTTTATTCCATATATGGATAGCGTATCTTTATTATATATAAAAATCAATTGCTGTTCGTTAATCTTGTTAAAACTCGAAAATGGCTGGTCTGTTTTTGATAATCATAGTTTTGGGGCTTTCTGAATAGTCCGGGGATAGTTTAAAAGGTAAGAGCAAAACGGAGGCGGGCGAAGCCGCTGGCGGGAAGCTAGTCATTTATAAAATTAACTACTGAATAGAATTCTACTACATAAATAAACTTTAAAACAATTCTTCAACTCATTTCATAACTCAAACTCAAAGACGTGTTCTTCTAATGACCTTGAATTGTAGTATGTTTTTTACGTAATGTAGTAGTTATTATGTAGTGAAAGTGGTTAAGCAACGTCGCCCGTGTTAGTGACAATACTATTTTGTTAAAATTGTAGTTATTTTTGACTGACTGCAAAAAATAAGTTCTTAATTCTATATAATTTCTGGTCCAAGGTGGTCGATAACACAATATAGGTTGGGGTTAATTTAATTTATTAAAAAACTAACTATTGCTCGCGGCTTCGCACGCGTTAATTGGGAGTGGTT
This sequence comes from Zerene cesonia, assembly GCF_012273895.1. NCBI lineage: Eukaryota > Metazoa > Arthropoda > Insecta > Lepidoptera > Pieridae > Zerene > Zerene cesonia. The sequence continues at coordinate 446,948 of NC_052125.1, read as the reverse complement.
TAACAGATGTTATATATATAAACCTTCCTCTTGAATCACTCTATCTATTAAACAATCCCATCAAAATCCGTTTAGTTTTCAAGATTTCAGATGCATACATAGGGACATACGGACATAGCGACAGAGAATGCGAGTTAGTTTTATTCTATGTAGTGATCAAATACATAAAATTAAAGTGCGAAATAACTTATTCTTATATTGTAACAAGCAGTGGTGTCTCAGTGGTGAGAACCTCGGACTTCAAAATCGATGAGTCGGGGTTCGAGACCGGGCGAGCGTGCAGGAAATAAATTGATTTTTCAATTTATCTGCGCATGTAGATAACATCACCACTGCTTAAAACGGTGAAGGAAAACATCGTGAGGAAACCGGCATCTGCCAACCCGCACTTGGCCAGCGTGGTGGATTATGGCCTGAACCCTCATAGGAGGCCTGTGTCCCAGCAGTGGGAACATGTAAGGGCTGATGATGATGATATTGTAACATTGTATTCTAAATCTTATATATGCTTCATGTAAACCTTACTTAATTGGTAGCGGTCCTTACCCACAAAAAATGAGTAAGCCTAATTAGGATCTATATCACAGTTTTTAGGTTTGTTCGTCTGTTGCGCTCGTCCAAGCCTGAACCATGCATTACTATATACGTTTCCTATTTCCTTCCTTCCGCGGTTATATTTCCTTAATTAATTCAAACTATATTGTTCAATTATTGTCACGCAATGTTTTGAGTGAAAACACATGTTTCCGATTTAGAGAGACGGTTTATAAAGTTCAGAGAGCCTACTAGCATTAATATGGAATACTAGCTGCGGCTCGCGATTTCACCCGCGTAAGTCCGTATCCCGTAGGAATATCGGTATAAAAAGTTGCCTATAAGTTATTACAGCTGTCCAGCTATCTACGTAACAAATTTCATTACAACTGGTTCAGTAGTTTTTGCGTGAAAGAGTAACGAATGTCCATACATTTTTATAAAATTTTCGCGTATATAATATTAGTAGAATTTGTTATGGACGCTGTACAAACAGAATTTATTTACTAATTTATAAATAAAATATGAAAATTTATTTAGGGTTTTGAGGCGAGACTTTTTATAATATGGTTTCTCATACGTACAGTCCTACTATCCTACTAATATTATAAATGCGAAAGTTTGTAAGGATGTGTTTGTTGCTCTTTCACGCAAAAACTACTAAACCGATTGCAATGAAATTTGGTACGTAGATAGCTGAACAACTGAAATAACATATAGGCAAATTTTTATCCCGATATTCCTACGGGATATGGACTTACGCGGGTGAAACCGCGAGGCACAGTTAGTATTATATAATCTATTCTCAATCATAATTAAAAAAAATATGACTTTTATTAAATACGATCAAACGTTACATTAAAAACGTCTGCTAAATCATACTACACATAAAAAAAACTATTGTTATAGGTCATTTACTCGCTGACTAGGCAGATTATTTGAATCTAAATCGAAACCTGTCATAATTTAACTTCAATATACGAGGTGTATTTTAATCTTGTTATATCTTAATATATAAAAATCCAGTGTCTTGATGTTATGTTCCCAATGAACTCTTCACCAATTCAACCGATTTTGATTAAATTTGGCATTTTATGTGTAATTTGGTCCAACTTAAGGTATCGGATAGTTTTTATTTCGATTAATTATCCCAATCATTTATAATCTTAATATTTTTAATTATTACTCAGCCCCAGCAACGCGTGGCCTCTGCGGATGTTTATAGGCGGTGATCGCTTACCATCAGGCGAACCACCGGATCAGTTGCCCGCGATAACATAAAAGAAGAAAAATGCAAAGGCAGTAAAATTTTTTGGTAAAATAACCGCTTTAATTCCGATTTAAATTAATAACAGCGATGTAATATCACTTATAAGAATAAAAGCATAACGATATATTAACGTTACGTATGGAGTATCCTATCCTACTAATATTATAAATGCGAAAGTTTGTAAGGATGTGTGTGCGTTTGTTGCTCTTTCACGCAAAAACTACTGAACCTATAGCAATGAAATTTGGTACGTAGACAGCTGGACAACTGGAATAACACATAGGCAAGTTTTCATCCCGATATTCTTACTGGATACGAACTTACGCGGGTGAAACCGCCGAGCTAGTTGTTCATAGACTAAAAAAACTATCATTCAATATGATAACGTCTATGTATGTATGTATGGGCAGCAGTGATCGCTTACCATCAGGCCAAACACCAGCTTAGTTGCCCGCTATTACGTAAAAAAAAAAGATACAGAGCCAATTTTTTAAGGATCGGTGGCCATTATAAAAGTGTTTTATAGGATATTTTTTATATTAATCTGGAACATTTGTTCACTTTCTTCAGTCGTCCCTGTGACAGTTGCGTGGTGGAGTTGTTTTAAATGAAGATGTTGATCAAACAGTAAATAATATTATAGCTGGAGTCTCGTTTATGTAAATTCGAGTGGTTTCTCAACTGTGCAATGCATTGTGAAGCACGCAACCGCTAGGGTGGCCACACGTTGGAATCTTGCGGGACGCTCCCGAACTTTCGTTGTGGATATTTGTGTGAGTTTCGGGTTTTTTTATGTAATAAGTAGCTGTTTGTCCTGGGTTCTCCTATGATACATATACAGCCTGTGTCGCTTACTGAAGTTGCAGCTTTCTTATGTTGAAAGAGTTTTGAAATAGATCCAGGGGTTTTTGCGTGAAAACGTTACAAACATACAAATTTTATTCTATTACGTCTTTATAACTTTAGTGTAGATAAAAACGCTTTATTGTAGAACGCACACAAATATAACAGTTAAAAAAAAACATAGCTATTGTACAATTCGGCGGCCTTATCGCTTAGGAGGATAAAGGAAAAATAAATTAGTTACAAGTATTGAGTAGTCACGAATACATAGATATTTTGTGTTAAAGAGGGCGCACCGTGCTAATGGAAATTACTTTAAGTATTAATGTATTAGATCTACAACTGGTGGTAAATGTTATGACGATTGAAAAATGCTTCTATAACACATCTTATTGAATATTTAAATGTTTGAGTTTGAATTCAACTCCACCCCAAATCAGAGGCTTAAACCAGTCACTGACTTACTTATTTTATACATTTTTACTTCTATTATTTACACAATAACCTCTTTTAATAACGAATGTTGCTCGTTTAATAAACGAGTTTTAAAACAAATCTTACCACATCATTCAATATTTATTATCCGCTGTAAAATTAGAAAAACTAAAACCATTTTAGGTTGCAACATACTCGTTAAATATGTAAGTTATTACGATATGTCATTAAATAATTTATTGCACTAATAATTTTAAAAAAATAACTAATAATTAAAAAAATCTACATTCTTTACATAGCTTGCAACTTCATTATTTTTGTTACATTTAATAATTAAGTTGTATTAACATTTTTGAAAGACATGGTTTTGAAAGAGCAACTACAGAGTCTCTGGCCGGCTCTTCTCTGTAGAAACTGTTTTCCTAACCACTGGTAAATTGTCATGTTTCCATTCTGTAACGATTCAAAAGCACTTCTAATCAAATTCTAGTTGGGAAATTGCATGTTTGAGTTTGAATTTGAGTTCCTACTGTGAAATATTGACTAAAATATCTCATGTATTACATAATACATATTTGAAATTATACTAAACACTATTACAAATGATTCATCAATTACAGTGCTTTAAAAAATAACTTTTGAAATCCCATTAAATTCTTACGCAAGGTATTAAAGTAATGATTGCGGTTTGATAAACGAAATCAGTGATTGTTTGTCAATTTTGATGTCACATAAATATGTTATACTAGGGAAAATTTTAATCTTGCTTTAAATAATTTAATAGCTAAAAATCGATTCAACCAATTCAATGGAATGTTTAAAAGTACTTCGGAGACGTTTGTATCTTTTGTAACACTCAAAGTTATTGTTTAAAAATAAACAAATGTTTTGCTTTGCTAGCAGCGGCCAATAGCTCTGCTTATAATATAATATATATATATATATATATATATATATATATATATATATATATATATATATATATATATATATATATATATATATATATATATATATATATATATATATATATATATATATATATATATATATATATATATATATATATATATATATATATATATATATATATATATATATATATATATATATATATATATATAATATATAAGTATAACTTTTAATACACAAGACGCTCGACCCGTCCCCGCCCGGGTGTCAAGATTCCTGTTTTATCACAAAGGAACAATTAATCGGGATAAAAAGTATTCTGTCAACCAAGTCAGCTCATACTCTGTCTGTATACCAAATTTCATCAAAATCCATTCAGTAGTTTCAGCGTGATTATCGGACATACATCCAAACAAACAAACTTTCACATTTACAATATTAGCGTGATAAACCAAACGTTCCGTCACCAAACAGATTTCACAAAATCAAACGACCTTCAAGTAAATTAAAGTCCCAAAATATCACAGCCAACCGTCACCCTACACCCCCACTCTACGTCCGCCATTCTACAGCAAGTTTGTTCACCATCAGTTCACTATTTGAAAGTGCTACAGTGTGGTAGTGTGTGGATTTGCCTCGCTTCAGGTATATATGTTGTTCAAATGAAAATAATGTACATGTTGCTCAATACATAAGCTTAAACTTATCACAAACATTTTAAGACTAAATTATCACCAAAATTGAAAAAGTAACTGCTCATTTCTTGAAGAAAAACCTAATTTCAGAGTTGATTTATCTTAATTATTAATTATTTGATAGAAAACACTCCCAACCTCTGTTATATTAGAGTTGCCTTTATCTTAATTATTGATTATTTGATAGGAAATACTCAATTGATGTCCCAATTCTATTATATAAACACACAGCGCACTTTATTTTCTTTTAAATGCAAAGTTCTAGTGTTTATAACTAGACATTGACAATCTTCGAAAGTGACTTCTTACATCTGTTATATTATTTACGGTATAAGTAAATATAAAGAAAAAACATCTTTAAATACAGTTCAATGATATTACCATATGAAATAAATATTGTATTTATATTAAATAATATTTAGGTCTCTTAAATAAAATAAAAACGATATATTTTTAAATTGTATTACTTGTATTATATATTAACCACATATACATGAAAGACGTGTACATATATTATATGTAATATAATAATCATACATACGCCAATTCTCCGTTTCTTGTTTTAAAATAAAAACCTAGTTTGAACAATCTCTATTAAATACTAGCTGCGCCCCGCGGTTTCACCCGTCTAAGTACGTATCCCGTAGGAATATCGGGATAAAAAGTTGCCTATATGTTATTCCAGTTGTCCAGCTGTCTACATACCAAGTTTCATTGCAATCGGTTCAGTAGTTTTTGCGTGAAAGAGCAACAAACACACACACACACACACACACATCCTTACAAACTTTCGCATTTATAATATTAGTAGGATTAGTAGGATATCTATACCATTTCATTTAATATTGTCCAAAATCTACAGTTATTACATAAATGCCCAATAAAGTCCGTCTCCCTTGTGGGGCCTGGGACAGAAGCATTTCACAATTATATACTTTCACTATTAGAAGCTTCTGGAATATCTCCAGACCGGGCAGCAAACATATTTCGATCAAGCATAACAATTATACCACAATTTAACAACTGACAAATGGATAAAATACTAAAATTTATGTATTCGTGTTTATTTCCAAACGCCATATATGTTATATCATAGCCACACCGACATACGTATTTATTATACATTAAATCAGCCAACTGGTTTTGTCGCGAATATATTAGTAAATATATAAATTTTATTACTTCTATTGCTGTCTATCATACGACATCGTCTATATTTTAATATATTAAATGTTTAGAAATTAAAAACTTATTAACGGATTTTAAAGGCGATTTATTCATTATAGCGTTAGATTTATTCATTAGAGATTCACTCGCTCTATAGTGTTCGAAACGTCGGGTCGGTCGATAATATAATAAATCGCGTTTAAAATCCGTTAAAAAGTTTTTAATTTCTAAATGTTTAATACTCGCGTTAAATCAAACACAAGAAAATACTATATTGAATGTTTATAGGCTACCCTAGATCTTCAACTAAAATATTCATTCATTCATTCATTCATCATACAGTTCAATGTAATGCGTTTTATTTAAAATGTTAACACATAACCAATGTATATTCAGGAATCAAATCAAATCATACTTATTTTTTATTCGTATATACAAAAAAACTAATTTCAGTCAAATTTAATTTTCTAACCACATTATTATGTCTGAAAAGAAATTTGATATCAAAATTTAATTCAAATTTTGCTTGTGTTTTGTGGTATACGTATAATTTTTCTAAATTACACTTATATCTTATGATTTGAAGTGACCCAATAAAAATAATTTATTAACTTTCGACTCATCCATTGAGTTGAGAGAATAGTTCAAGAGATCATGTGCATGTTTTCTTTCATGTGGTTTGTATATATATACACATCGGATTTATATTAATAATATTAAGCTGTAAATTTTGTTAGTTTGAACGCGATTATCTCAGGAACTACTGCACTGATTTTAACAATTTTTCCACCATTGAATGAGTATGTATCACATATATCCAGCGGTGAAACAATTTTTATAATCGGTATAGTAGTTCCTGAGATTAGCGTGATTAAACATATTTATATTTATATAATTGCTTTACAATTAAAACATTCGTTATCTAGTAGATATATACATAATTCCTGAGTTACATTAGCAATATTTCATTTTTAATTTTTATATCTCCATGTTAATAAATTTAATAATTCTATTTTATCTCAAGGGACCATTTGATATATATCGTATCACTCAAGTTATACTCTGTCTGTATACCAAATTCATTCAAAATCCGTTTAGTAATTCAACTGATTGACGGATACATACAAACAAACAGACTTCCTCATTTATAACCTTAGTGTGAAGTGTGATAGTTTGATGAGTGTGATAAAACAAATATTTTTCAAAAAATTTACTTAGAAAATTCTATCATAACAACAATTAGGTAAATTAAACCAATCAGAGGAACAGTTGTGAAATTCATACGCCCCATACCCCACGAGGGCCAAGGGGCTTAATTATAACGCCAAATGGCGGAACCGGTTTTTTGACTTATTGCGTATTACATAACCGGTTATTACTTCAAGATGTCTTGATTACTTATTTTGAAATATTGTTAGTGCGCAGTTGGCGGTGATCTTTAAAAGACTGTTTATTAAATAATTTTAATATATTTGATAATACAGTATTGAAGGTAAATATTCATTTAAATTATAATATTTACTGCGCGTGTGATATCTTTCTTTTTATTTTTTTTTAATCACAATATATCTAAACTTTTATACGTAATAGAATGTTATCTATACCATGAAACATTTTTATTTTTATAAAGTACATACATTTTTATATGGCGTTTAATAAAACTATATTATAACTATGCAATAAAGCTTTGAATTATATCTATTTTAATTATTCTTTATTAACTATAGAATATAAAATAATAATCAACAGGCCATGATTTTTAACGCGGGAAGTAACAATTTGCACAGATAATATAAAAAAACTTTTAAAAGATCAAACCATTACGCAATATAAAAGTGATAAATATACATTTCAGTAAAACCTTTAAATGCACGTTGGGACACGCACCGAAACTGTTTTCCAAACTATCATAAAATTCCTCAAAGACTTTATTTATCTGTATTTCAAATTCGCATTATACGCACTGATTATTTACATTGTCTTCTATTATTTTGATAATTATTTGTCTTAGCGTGTTTATAGATATGTGAAGTGACGTGAATGTGATCAATTGAATAATAAGTGTTATTTTGTGCTGAACGAGAGGACTGTTAATTGGTGAGTGTTTTTTTCTTATTTCCATCACTACATAGCATAGAACAAAGTCGCTTTCTCTGCCCCCTATGTCCCTTTATATGCTTAAATCTTTAAAAGTACATAACATTGATGGAGTCTGTTTTAATAGATAGAGTTATGCAAGATTTATATGTATTATAGCATCTATTAAAGTACTCTGAATTAACACATGTGAAGCCGCGGCAAAAGCTAGTAAAATATAAACTAGTTGCCTGCGGCTTCGCTCGCATTTAGCTGTTGAGTAGCGCTTGAAGTAAATTCTCAATTGACGATAACTTACTCTTTCGCTTAACCGATTTTGGTGAAACAAAATCAACAACGCTCCCAATCTTAATCTACCTGTGAATACATTCAAATCCGTTGAGTAGTTTCGAACTTGTAACGTACCATACAGACTGACAAAAATATTCAAAAAATTGTTTTTTTGGTTTCTGTTACTCTTTCGGTTCTTTAGAAAAATATTTAAATTATAAAATTGTCTTATTATATATATAAAGGGATTTTTCGATGTGATGCTCAAAATAGTTACAATTGTAACAGGAAATCACGATTACCTGTGTTTCTTTAAAAACTATACCCCCTTCAATTAATAACCTAGGCCAAATTTAAATGCCATAACATGGAAGGCACCAGCTTTCAAATAAAAAAAGAATCATAAAAATTACCCTATAAAAAGTTATGCAGTAATAAACACAGAACAACAGTCGAAAGCCTCCTTTTTTGAAATCGGTTGAAAATTAAATTCATTTACAGCGCCCAAACATTCTATTAATTAGAAATCATTAAAAATTTTACACAACGAAATATTTTTATCGTTTCTTTAATTAACTTCTTTAGATGTGACAACACTAATAATAAATAATGAAACTGTTCTGTTGCGAAAGAAAAACAAACACACAAACACATTTTTGCATGTATACAATTAACAGTACACCTGTGCCAAATGTCATCAAGATTTGACTAGCCATTCTTCCGTGAAACAGTAACAGACTCATAAACTTTCGTATATTTTGAGTGGGATGATCACAGAAGGACGCGACTTATATGGGATTCAAATCCCATAAAACTAACTACAACAAACGGATCTAGCCGCGAACTCTCTATTTAAATGATAATTTAAATGTAAAAGTTTAGTTATGTAATCGATTCAGCGAGGAAATCGATTTGAGTTGGTTGCATCGATTATTCGGTAGTCGGTAGTCGTCATTATGGTTAATTTTACAATCGAGATATTTTTAAAATTTTACGTTTCTCTTATTATTCCTTAATTAATTTTTGTCAACTGTACTTTGTAGTTTAAAAAAATGTGTATAAAATTTTCACATAAAAATCGATGGAGCAATTATGATGATTTTTTATGTTAAATTACTTTTCCTTTTTATTGTGAAATCAAAATATAAAGAACAAACTCTAAAGGTTTGAAAAACGTCTCAAAAACTCTTACATTTAAGTACAGTTTAACTACATAAATAACTTTAAAGGTGTTTTTTTTATATTAAAATATAATACTGAAGTTAATCAGACTACAGTATTATAGAAACTTAAAAAGAACCTCAGAGTTGCGCGCGTTGAATTCTAATGTATCGAAACATATACACGAACAGTTTACCAGTCTTGTCTTAGTCACCTAGCGCTAATTCGCTTATGTTATGTATTATCTTATACATAAAATTATACATAGGTAATCTTGAACGAAACAGCCTTCTTTGTAAAAAAATCTATTCAAATTTTGTTCAACATAATTATTACCCGTGACAACAGAAAGACGGTCAAATTAATTTCTTTCTTATACTTATTGTATTTTATTTCTTATACTTATAGTATAAAAAAAATATATAACACAGCACTAGTAAAATTTTTAAAATTTATTAATAAAATTATGGTATTGACGCTGAAGTCACGAGCTTACAAATTTAAAGGAATCTTCAAAATCATGTCCCCCAGTCGAAAGTTCTAAGGTACAAAACATACATACTTTTTTAAGTCGGTCGTAAATTGTTGAAATAGGTTTATAATAGTACAAAAAACACATGACTCACAAGTTATACATACATCTGTAATAAATTATGTAAATTAAAAAGCCATTTCCACACGAAGCATCCTATTACTATCAGGAAATAAATCTTACTCATTTCGATATAAATGTCAACATTTAAAGCCTTAGGGGTTTTATTAAGTGGAAAAGTTTGTGTATTCATCAAGGCTAAGGTAGCATCCACTGTTTGGTTATGCAGTATTTTTTGCACATTTTTATACTCCAAAATGATAAGAGTAAGACAAAACAGCACTGAATCAGCTAGCATTAGCTGGCTAGTATTATAAACAAGAAAAGTGTGTGTGCGATTCGCACACGATAGAAGTGAAACTTCAGTAAATCGACAAAATAATGAGATGAATATATATAAAATTTGTGTGTGTATTTGTGTCTCTTACCTGTCGTTTTTTCCGTTGTATTAGCTTTGAAATCACAACGATTCTAAAGAAGTTTCACTTCGAATAAGTCACCAATGACCGTAAGGTAAGGTATCACTCCAGAGGCGATCAATGGGATCAAATGAGATCACTGTTCTATCAAACACAATGTGATTCTTTTCCCCCCAATCGGTTGGAAATCCTAAAGAATCACTTCGAATTGAAACGTCAATTAAATATATATACCTACATATATAATATAAATGTATTTTATGACAGAGCAAGCAAAGAAGCAGATGGGCCACCTGATGTTAAGTTAACCACTGCCCATAAACACTTGTAACATTAGAGGTGTATCAGATGCTTTGCCATATACTTCATATTTAGATACATCTTAATTTTCCAGTTATAAAAGTAAAAAAAAATATTCTAATAAATCTAATAAAGCATCCTCAGTATAACCTCCTATCTCTATCAGTCTCCATAAATATTTATTGCTATTTGAGAATAAATTTAAATTATAACATTAACCTTGTCCCACAAATGGTTTATATGTCACTAACTTAACTTCCTACGCTAATAACTTAGGAACACCTATGTCCATTTAACAAGTTGTGTTATGTCATATCTAAGTGTATTCAAATTCTATTATGCAACTTAAAAGTTTTAACTTTATAAGGGTCAAGACCTCTTGAAAATTTTGATAAAAATAATGGCATTTTATATCACTTATATAAACGACTTATATTAATAAACATTTATTTATTTATTGCTTCAAGGATAACCAATATGACATAAATGGATATATCGATAGAAAGCTTTTTGAAATTTGAATTATAGACTCGGATTTGTCATTATAGGCAAGCACTAGGTACTAATAAGATCGCAGATACGCAGTCTGTAGTTAGTAACTAATTAAATATAAATACTTATTACTTTTATAGAATAAAAATGCATATAAATGCATTATTTTTGGGTTTGGTAAAGATTGCATTGAATTATTTTTTTAAACTGTTGCACCGTGTTCGAAAAAATATCAATAGCCTTATCTTTTCTACTACTATGAATGCGAATGTGTACTTTATTTAGTTTTCAATATTAAAATAAATAGCCTACTTCTTAATATATATCGTGAAGTATTATTTTACCTCCAAGTGAAAAGGGACGCCATGGCGAATTTTACCAGATTAGTACGTATTATTATTTAACTAGCTACGCCTCGCGGTTTCACCCGCGTAAGTCCATAGCCCGTAGGAATATCGTAATAAAAAGTTGCCTATATGTTTTACCAGTTGTTCAGCTGTCTATGTACCAAATTTAATTGCAATCGGTTCAGTAGCCTTTGCGTGAAAGAGCAACAAACACACACACATCCTTACAAACTTTCGCATTTATAATATTAATAGGATGCTAGTAAAATGAAACATTAATAATATTAAATCAGAAAATGCCAATTACAAATTAAACGGTAACTAAATATTATACTTGCGGAAACTGTCGTCGCTAAAATATGTTGATATTAAATCAAAAAGTCACGTATATGTGTTAGGTTTGTGGTTGGCCTTCGTTTAACGAGGTTAAATAGGACATACAAACAAACCCGGATATTGTATATGTAGAATTTCAAGTTTATAGCATTAAGATGTATATGTTTAAAACAACTTATCGACAACATTTGGTAATTTTTTCTCACTGCAGCCACAAGCCTCTTTTTAGCCAAGTCGTAGCGTTTCTTAGCGGCAACCCTACACATTAAACATTAATTAATTATGTATACTAATATTAATAAAAAAAAAATTAATGAAGCTGAAGAGTTTGTTTGAGCGCACTAATCTCAGGAACTACTGGTCCGATTTGAAATTCTTTCAGCGTTAGATAGCCCATTTATTGGGGAAGGCTATAGGCTATATATGTACCACGGGCGAAGCCGGGGCGGAACGCCAGTAAACCATAAATGTGCCAAATTGCAAACTGCTCTATCCAGGCAATTTTCAACATGACCACGAAGTTATTGCTACTTTAAATATTATTTACATCCATTATTATGTAAACAAACATAACTTCCCCTTAACCATTTCATTTCATCCGACTAATTGTCGATTCAGAGTCACTAAGTTTTATAAATTAATTCAATAAGATTCGAGTGACCCACGATTTCTAGTTAAAGCTTTGTTAGGCAACACAATAGTGTTACGTAGCATTGGGCAAGGCATTGTATAATGCTGTTATAAACTTAGTTACGAGTTCGCGAATATAGCTTCTATAAGCAGTGGTGGCTCAGTGGTGAGAACCTCGGACCTTAAAATCGATAAGTCGGGGTTCGAGACCGGGCGAGCGTGCAGGAAATAAATAGATTTTTTCAATTTATCTGCACATGTGGATAACATAACCACTGCTTTAAACGGTGAAGGAAAACATTGTGAGGAAACCGGCATGTCCGAGAATCAAAAGTTCGACGAGATGTGACATCTGCCAACCCGCACTTCGCTAGCGTGGTGGATTATGGCCCGAACCCTCATAAGAAATCTATGTCCCAGCAGTGGGAACATAAATAGGCTGATGATGATGATGATGATAAATATAACTTCATAATACTTGAATGAATCTTGCGCTGTCTCAATTCGGTTGGACCGTTCGATTCCTGAAAAATGCAATGAAATTGCAGTTATTAATTTTAACCACATGCTTAAGACATATGGCATCCACGGAAAATTAGTGTTAGTACGCTGAGTGGCAGGCCTAATTAAGGCACATTTATACGTAGATCGCTGGACAACTGGAATAACATATAGGCAACTTTTTATCCCGACATTCCTACGGGATACAGACTTACGCGGGTGAAACTGCGGGGCGCAGCTAGTAATAAAATATAATCTTTATCGCTCAGGAATTATCTGTTTATAGTGCTTAATTACTAAAACCGATGCTGTAGTTCTAGAAATATTTCTTACAGACTTAAAGACAAATATACCTCTATATATAAAAAAAGATATACACTATATAGCTATACTATTGGACAATAGCTAATAAAAATTATGTAATGATTATCATATTAGCTTCAACAAAACGGACAAACTCAAACAATACGCAAAGTAGGAATTGAGGCCAACCAACCACTTATTTATTACGTGATTCTCTGTTTATTTATGTTATTTTGAGGTAACTTATAATTGACTTATGTTGAATGTTAAAGTTATGTCAATATGGATTAAACAGTCGAGGCTACTTGGTTTTGAATTTGTATCCATTATGTAAATCGTAGTCCATAGATTTCTTATAATGCGATTCTTTTATGTATTTTTGTTGAAATAGATAGTTACTTATCTACGAAATTGATATGCTTGGGCTTAAAAACATATTTACTTATGTTTAAGTAAAATATGTTATTATCGAACAATCACTCTGTAATCTGAGTTAATTATTTATTAAATAGATTGTATGAGAGATATTTTGTTATTGTTCGTTTAAAACTTAGAGATATTGAAACTTTCTAGAAATTAGATTCTAACATGTAGAACTTTTATTGACTATATATTCGATAACAAAATTTATTTTAACTGATCCATAATTCTCAGCAAAACAAAAATGTCTTACATTCAAATATGTTCAGCCGTTAAGAAGTTATATCGGAATAAAAACCACACCTAAATGGCCAACCTTTACGTACCATTTTAGTATGTCGTATAAAAACTTGAAGCAATTATTTCTAAATCAACGACATTATTTAAAATTAATGTATTTATTATTATAGCCTTTAATACTTATTGGCTGTAGGCCTACTTAAATGACTTAAATGATCTGCTTATTATAAAGCGAGGCATCTTTCCCTTAATTTAAATACCAAAACAACCCCTCAATCCTTATTTGAGGACAGCAACACAGTCACTTCCTTGCGAAGTGGGTGCTTATGGGCGGCGTGTTTCGTTTTTCACCAGGCGACGCGTCCTCTCGTTGCTAGCCTATACCATAAAAAAATAAAAAAAAATGACCCGTTTCCTTTTCCTCAGCCTTCCCAGCCCCTTCCGTCTTTTCAGTGTTTTTCTCATCTGGCGGTGATGATCGTTTACCATTATGCGAATCTCATAGGCCTGCTTATGGCATGAAAATAGCTCCACAATTAGCTGTGGAAGAGATATATCATCCCTACAAATCTGTCCGTCCGTCTGTTCTTCCCTTATAAACCACTGAACCTATGTAAGAAATAAGAATGGACATAGGTTAGTATTTATCCCGGTTATCTTAGGGGTGGGGAGCTACACAGCGAACAACCCAGATATGTCTATCTTTTCCTTTAACTACGCTAACTAGTTGCAAATGACTAGCCCTCCATTCCATTGTCATACTAACATATAAAATAGTACTATATATAATTATAAAGTGAGTTACCATGTAGCCCACTGCGATTACCAGTTAGAAACAAGTTTTCCAATTCAATTAGGAAGCCAGTCGTGAGTCCACCTTCACTTATATTAAACTCAAACATTTATTCCATCAACTAGACTATACAAGGGCTTTTGTTATATACATAGTATGCATATTATGTTACTAGATGAATACTTATACAGTAAACATTACTGCATAGTATAAAACAAAGTCGCTTTCTCTGTCCTTGTATGCTTAAATATTTAAAAACGCAACAGTTTTTGACGCGGTTTTTTTAATAAATAGAGTGATTCAAGAAACATTTATATGTATAATAACATCTATTGAACTATTTCGAATTTAACGCGTGCGAAGCCGCGGGCAAAAGCTAGTTGGCAAAATAAATAAAGAAATAAGGCTCCTGTTTCCGAAGTTCTAATCACCCAGACAAAATTCTCGAACTAGAAGTATTTATACTACAAAAATTTTATTGAACCAAAAAAAAAACATGCACTTTTTAACGTCCTGGTTTTATATGCGAGTACATTATTCGAGATTATGTAGTTTTATTAATTTTTAACCCCTAGAGTTCCAAGTTGCCCTTTTTAGACAAACAACGTGGCATCATTAATCCAGACTTTAATATATGTCTGTACCAAATTGCATACAGATCCTTAGAGAGAACAGAGAAAATTAAAGTTATATCCATAACAGTTTAAATCGTTTTATATCCATAACAGTTCTAGAGTTTAGACGTACGTCTGGCATTATCTAACCAACCATCCGGTTTTCTTAGCAACCCATTCGCATTTATATGTAAAGAGACACGATTTATTAACCGATTTTAAGTGGGAGGTTCTCAACGCGACTGTATGTTTTTGTGTCTATTTACTTCATAGCTTTTACCGGTTTAACCAATTATGATGATTGTTTTTTATTTATTTGAAAGCTGGTGCCTCCCATGTGGTCCCATATATGGGACATATAAATTTGGTCTACTTATGACAATTTGTAGGCGATTGAGTTGTTTGTTAGAAACAATTATTTGAAAATCATTAATTTTATATTATACGTGTAGTTACGATATTAAATCCTACCCTATCCTATCATATAACATATAGGCAACTTTTTATCCCGATATTCCTACGGGATAAGGCGTTGTTATTCCAGTTGTCCAGCTGTCTACGTACCAAATTTCATTGCAATCGGTTCAGTAGTATTTGCGTGAAAGAGCAACAAACACACACACACATCCTTACAAACTTTCGCATTTATAATATTAGTAGGATTAATAAGATAGTAGGATAAGTCATTAACATATAACATTTCCCCACCAAGTAACTAAGTAACAACTTAAATAACTTTCATTATAACACTCAATATAAATATTCGGCTTGCAAAACGCAACCTTCGGCATTATTTATTCGTCTATTGGGGTCAGTGTGTTTCATAATTTGTCACTACAACTAAATAGAACCATTCACTTACCTCTAAGCACTAACTTTCACTTAGGTTTTGTCTAGGTTTTCTGTGTCGGTGATACCAGGAAAATATGAGTTAGCTATCCGCCTGCGACTTTGCCCGTATAGTTAAAAGAAATTTCCACTGATATGAGATGTATCATTTTCATACTCTTCACTATCTCCAGACAAATCCTACTAATATTATAAATGCGAAAGTTTGTAAGGATGTGTGTGTGCTTGTTGCTCTTTCACGCAAAAACTACTGAACCGATAGCAATGAAATTTGGTACGTAGACAGCTGGACAACTGGAATAACATATAGGCAACATTATATCCCGATATACCAACCGGATACGGACTGACGCGGGTGAAACCGCGGGGCGCAGCTAGTTATTCTATAAAATCGCTCCGTTGCGAACTGAAAAAAGGACAAACAATCTGTTTGATCCTTTTGATAGTAGATTTGATATTCACCCCGTGATTAATACCAAGGGCTATAGGGGTTGGTATACAAGTGAGACAGTTAGCAGTATCTACTCTTAAAGAGATCTCTTAGTGAGTCCCGAGCACGTAAATAATAAAAAGAAAGTGGCAATTTTTTTATAATACTAATATAGTTTCAATATCGGCTGCCCTGCGTAAATACAATATTAAAAATCCCTGGTATTAACCGATAGAAATATCGCATAGGAAGTAGATTTCTAGAAACTCCAGCTCAATTAGTGTCTAGAAAAAGTATATTATAACGAATTATCGGGAAAACAGAGTTTATTGTGCCACGCAGTAAATTACACTTTCGCTATTATTTCAAACTAAATTGTTTATTATTCTTCGCAACACTTATATTTATTCAACCGACTTCATAAAGAGGAGGTCATCAATTCAAATGTACTTTTTCTGTACATAACCGCACTGGGTTATATCACACAAATATAAAAATCGCTACGATTTTTATATTTGTCTATTTTATTTAAAAGCTTATGCCAGCGATGTGATTTCATTAAAATTTCGTCTAATCAAAGATGTTGAATTCTCATTGTTGTGTTTATTGATAACTTTTTTCATTTCATTTGTTAAATATCCCAAAAGCTAATAAAAGTAATGGCCGTAATATAATTCTCAAGGTTACACTGAAGCAATGGTCACGACACCCTCCACTTGAGAGCTATTAAGTTGGTAACACTGCCCATGTAATATTTTTAATATAGCGCCATCTATCGTTAAAAAACTATGCCCATGGGAATGATGTTTCAACGCTGTTAAAAGTAACCTATGTCACTCTCTAGCTTCTCTCTTCGCCAGGCATTAAAATCATAAATCACTCCATTTTGAACGTGATAGAAAGACAAACAAAAGGATTTTATATAAAAAATGTTACTATTATACACAGTCGATTAAAATTATTTTGAGTAGGTATAATTAAATAACTGCTTTAATAATTTAGGTCCCATCTATTCGACCTAGCATTATTAACCCACATACCCATACGGTCGGAAGGCCAGTAGGTAACCAACTTTGCCCTAAAAGGAGTACCGAGTCTTCCTTTTGTATACGTTGCATTCGATGATACTATTTAAACAGTGTACCTAAACCCTTTTATATCAGGACAGGATTGAACGACGGGAACGAAGGAATGACGGGGAAGGGAGAGGAAAAGGAAACGGAACTCCACCTCCCCCACTTACCGTACGGAACACAGTAGTAGTACATCACAGATAACATAATACAATATGTCATCATCATCATCATCATCATCATCATCATCAGCCCATATATGTTCCCACTGCTGGGACACAGGCCTCCTATGAGGGTTCAGGCCATAATCCACCACGCTGGCCAAGTGCGGGTTGACAGATGTCACATGTCGTCGAACTTTTGATTCTTGGACATGGCGGTTTCCTCACGATGTTTTCCTTCACCGTTTTAAACAGGGGTGATGTTATCCACATGTGCAGATAAATTGAAAAACCAATTTATTTCCTGCACACTCGCCCCGGTTTAGAAACTCGACTTATCGATTTTGAAGTCCGAGGTTCTCACCACTGAGCCACCACTGCTTTTAATAACGAACTCTATATGTAGCATGCTACTATATCACGCTGGTCTTCTGTGGGGGTGTGGTAACTCACTGGTGCTGGCCCAATTCGTGCCGAAGCGTGCTCCAATTCCACATAAACCGAACAAAATGCGACTGTCCGTCAAATGCAGGTCGCGAGTCAAAACCTAACTAATCATCTGAATGCACAAAATGCAACGATTTCAAATCGATATATTATTATCCTTATAATTTGTTAAACTGGGAGGAGTATTTATCGGATCAAATCAGTTTTCGACAGCCGCTAAAACGATATTTACCATTTAAGAACATTTTTATACAAGACTAGCGTTTGCCCACGGCTTCGCGCGTTAAATTTGGAGTAGTAAATAGATGTGATACATATAAACCTTTCTCTTGAATATCTATCTATTTTAAAAAAAACCATCAAAATCCGTTGCGTTTTAAAGATTTAGGCATACATAGGGAGATAGGGAGGGAAAAGGTGTACAATATTTTGCGAATACTAATTAAATAAAAATATATATTAATGGATGTTTTGACACAATAAAAAAGAAATCGTTTCTTTTGTATCTTTGCGATTTATAAAAGTGCTCAGTTTTATATTTATGAGAGTATTTATTTCCAACCACTGATACTTGACAATACATTAAATTGTTTGCTCCATTATTGCAGTTTAATTTACAAATGACATAGAATTGCGGATATTACGGCGTTGTCGTTAAAATGTCATTAAATCTAATAGATGTTTTTTTTCTATTTATTTGCTAAGAGATTAAGTTACTATTGAGTGTAGTAATAACTACGTGATATGAGATTTTTATATACATTCGAGAGCTTGTATTAGATCAGCAACATTTTTCTACTGACAAAATGTCTCTACTAAGATACCATAATCATCCTACTTCCTACTAATATTATAAATGCGAAAGTTTGTAAAGATGTGTGTGTGTGTGTTTGTTGCTCTTTCACGCAAAAACTACTGAACCGATTGCAATGGAACTTGGCACGTAGACTGCTGGACAACTGGAATAACATATAGGCAACTTTTTATCCCGATATTCCTACCGGATACGGACTAAGGCGGGTGACACCGCGGAGCGCAGCTAGTACTATATGTAGCATGCTACTATATCACGCTGGTCTTCTGTGGGGGTGTGGTAACTCCCTGGTGCTGGCCCAAACTACTGAATCGATTGCAGTGAAATTTGGTACGTAGACCTGTATAAAATGTACAGGTATTTCCCGCATGGATCCCGTTACCGTGAGATTTGAGGAATGAAGAATATTCGTTGTCCTTTCTCAGGTCTCAAACCATCATTATACCACATTTCATCCAAATCAGTTCAGCGGTTTTGGAAAAAAAAAGAGACAAAAATTACAATATTAGCAAAGTTAGTTAAGTCCATCATAAACATGGTTACACTTTCAATGATTTTTAAAGCCGAACCTATATTTTCTCAGTCGGTTAAAATTTGCCAACCATAGACTACGATACAGTTATGCAACGGACAGACCGAATGACGTGATACACATACAGAACACAACCTACATGCATATATATGTAAATTTTGTTACGTTGGTGAAAATATTTTTAAAATACTTCGTTGAATGAAAAAATTGTTAGTGATGAACCAGTGTAATTAGACCTATCATCATCATCATCAGCCCATATCAGTTCCAACTGCTGGGACACAGGCCTCCTATGAGGATTCAGGCCATAATTTTTTTTTCTTTTTTTTTTAGTTAGACCTATACGTAATATTTATTCTCTTATACTAGCGGTCGGTCCCGGCTTCGCTCGTGGTAAATATGTAGCCTATAGCCTTCCTCAATAAATGGGCTATCTAACATTAAAAGAATTTTTCAAATCGGACCAGTAGTTCCTGAGATTAGTGCGTTCAAACAAACAAACAAACTCTTCGACTTTATTTTGTTTTTTTTTCTTCAGCTTTACAATATTAGTATAAGATTTGTAAGTTCAAGTAATATTTGTCCACTTCTTTCGTTGAAATATGGAAATAAATATACACATTTTTTAACAAAAAGTAGAACCGCTTAAAAGTTGACAAAACTAGATGAAATATAAATGGGGCCTCACGACAGGCACTAGCTTTCAAATAAAAGAAGAATCATAAATATCGGATCACTCAGCAAAGAGCTACGAGTGAATAAACACAAAAACATCTCATATCATCTCCTCCCCCACACATGAAAACAAAACAATCAAGTATGTAGATAAAAACAATATCGTAATTATCATATGAATTTAACCGATTGTAAAAAACAAGAGTATTGTCTCAATGGACACGCATGCGTTCTACATCGCAGCGCACTTTCACTGTATCGTTTATGTCTTATATAAGAGGGCTAAGATTCGAGTCCCGTTGAGAACAAAAGCATAATCTTTAAAACTCATATAAAAAGACTAACTTTCTTATAGAAAAAAATCTGCAAATGTTACTGATATACAACTGGAATGACTAAACTGATTTTAGTAAGACTTTCACGGGCAGATAGCATGGATAAGGCAGCACACTCTTTTCATGACATTCCCACGAGGTCATGATTTAAGCTGATACAGCTTCAAATCAAAAGATCTCACACGAATCTCATAAAATGCGAATTAATTCGGCTAGTACATTCAAAAACCTAATTTTTAGAACAGAAAAGAGCTTTTGTCTAATTGAAGACTTCATCTATCTCGTAAAAAAATAATTCCAAATCCCTTCATCAGCTCATTCATAAATATCTTACAGACATACAGTAGCATTTTGTATGTGGTAGTCGAGCACGCTTCGACACGAATTGGGCCAGCTCGCACCGGGGAAGTACCACACCCCCACGGAAAACCGGCGTGAAGCAGCATACTGATGTGTTTCGTTCGGTGAGTGGGGGAGGCCTATATCCTTTTCCTTACCCTTAACAGTCATTTCCTTCTTCTCGTCAATCCTTCCTTCATCCCCTTCCAATTTGAAGTCAGCAATCCATTTTTAGGCCTCTTCAAATGTCCATGGGCGGTGGTAGCGCTCACCATCAGGCGACCCACCAGCTCCTTTACCGACGACGACAAACACATGAATAAAATCGTTTTAAACACAGCACATATTTACACAAATACATTGTTTGAATGACTTTAAGTTTACATTATAAAATTTCAATAATATTGAAAATAATTCAGTTTATCACATCTGCAACAAAGTTGAACCAATTACGTGATAAAACAGTTAAATATACAGACAATATACCGATCGTCGTTGCGTCTATCTAGAAAATAAATATGCTTCAATTGAAAACATAAAAACACGCATTTATGATAGAATCAACTAAATTGTCTCACTCGCAGTGTAAGGTAATTTAATCCCGGCGATCTTAATCAGGATAATGAGATAAACTCATGAAATTACTGTATTGTCACTGATCCTTGATAAGTGTACAAAGTTTGAATTAAATCTATCGTGTAAATTGGGTCAATCTAGCCAAAAGTCGGTTACATAACATACATCTTAACTTTAAATTAAATGATAGAATCGGTTTCAGCTTACGTAATTAAGCAATGATTATAGAATTCATATACCATTTACTTTTAGCCCAATGAACATATAAATATAATCGTATACACAGTTAAGATAAAAATAAAATGCTTTATAAGGCTGGGAATTTAAAATGGCGGAGCTAGCTCGCTTACGAACAATATAAGTAAAAGTTAAGCAAGGACGGAACAAGGTGAACGACCCACGAGCTCCTATAAATACGAACGAATACAGACTACTTTATATGTTGCCTGACGCTCGTCCCGGCTCCGCCCGGATATCAAGATTCCTGTTTTATACCAAGAGAGCATTTTATCGGGATAAAAGTATCTTATCACCCAAGTCAGGTCATACACTCTTACCCAAATTTCATGAAAATCCAATCAGCGTGATTGACGGACAAACATCCAAACAAACAAACTTTCGAATTTATAATATCAGTGTAATATTAAATAGTAATGCACCTTTCTTTGATGGACTATTGTTAACATACATATAAAGTGTTTTATAAAGCCTTCAAGTATATAAACCATTACATTAAGAACTTAAAATGTATTATATACTTGAGGATATATGCTAGTTTGATAGTGAGTTGAAAATATAACTCTAATTTTATAGACAAAGACACCTAGAAACAATTATTTAAATCATTAAAAACTATATGAATATACTGGCCATCATTCTGATTTAATGTCAAACTAGCGCCGCGGTTTCACCCGCGTAAGTCTGTATCCCGTAGGAATATCGGGATGAAAAGTTGCCTATGTGTTATTCCAGTTGTCCAGCTATCTACGTACCAAATTTCATTGCAATCGATTCAGTAGTTTCGCGTGAAAGAGTAACAAACATACATACACTTACATCCATCCTCACAAACTTTCGCATTTATAATTTGCCTCGAAGAGATAACTTATAAGTGATAAGGCGATTCTGTGCTGATATATAATAAGTTTGGTTTGTTTGTTAATAGCGTGTAAACAAAAACATTAATAGAAAATACATTGATCCGACTTCAAAACCAAGCAAAAGTAGACAAAAACTATATCTTGCTTGTTTCCTATTTGATCTCTTAAAGACGAAACACCCCGCTTATCTGTTTGACAAGCTGATGTGGCGTAAGGATTGTGGTAGTAACCCTAACCGGGTTACTACCACAACTCGGTACAAATATTTTCTCTGTTCCAAAGCATAGATCGATGGCTTTCCGCGGCAGTTTCAAATACTGTGCATCAAAATGTTGGAATGACATTCCCCCACCTATACAACAACTTCGTAGTAAATTTCTTTTTAAAATCGCTTACCGAACCCACCTTCTTAATATTCAAAAATCTTTTTCATAATTTATTTAAGTCCTTCCTCATGGTCTGCAGTTTTGACTCTGTCGTAGACGCCTTAACTTTGCACTGGATTATTCCTTAAAGCTACATTTATTATTATCATTATTATTTATTTCACCTATTTGTATACTACACTTTATTCTATGTATTTAATTTTATTTTTTCTCGCTAAATTATAACGGTATTTATTTAATTATTTCTACCCTCTAATGGTGTTGGCAGACTATCACCGTCAGGGTCCCATTGACTCTGACATTTATGCTCAGCCAAGACCCTTTTTAGAAACACAGTGCACATTTGTCTCCGTCCTTTTTTTTCCTCTCTATGTTAATTTTTCTTTGTGTAATCGTCTTAATTTGTAATTGTCATGTATTTAATGTGTTCTTTTAATAAACTTTTTATCTATCTATCTATCAAAAGGGGAAAATAAATGACTATAATTACTATAAACGCTACCCATCTCATCTCATCGATGTCGCTGCCAGCAAAGTCATCATCAGATCAGTTCAATACTACAAGCTTATTTTTAACTTATGTTACATACGATTGCAGAAATTCAGCATAATCGGAAACCGGGAAGTGGGTTAAAATTCACTTAAAGCATTTTGCGAATGATTTATTTAATTCGCTGTGAATAAGTAGGTTTTTCTTCGATTTCCCTGAATTTCTATCATCAGATGCTGACTTGTTGATAAAGGGATCATTTTCGGAGGTTTTTAAAATCATTCGTACTGAACAAAAATTTCTTAAATCCGTTCCCAATCGTGTAAATGCATACAGAGGAACATAGAAACTCCACATTGGAAGTCGGTTAATAAAAAGATTCTTAACTCAAATAGAGGTAACATAATACTATATTAGATTCGAGCATATCTATTACGGATTCTAAAACAATAAATTAGCGTCAAAAGCTTAAAAACGATCTAGTGTCTAAACTGAAATCGTGATAGGTTCGTATTCTAGCCTTGAGATGAAGGATTCTCATCAAATATCAAGCTTTGAAAGGCAGATGCATTAATAAACTATATTTTAATATTTGCAAAAAAGTAGAATTTTTCAATTCGACTGTATGTTTGTTATCTCGTTACTTTTTACTGGATGAACCGATTTTATGATTCTTTTTCTATTTGAGAGCTGGTCCCGTGTGGTCACTTTATTCAACAATTCACAGATGCGCATAAAAAAATACACAAAAATTTTCACTGTACAAAGTGACTACCTTATCGCATTAAAGTGCTTTCCTTCAGGCAAACTTGAGATTTAGGAAAAGGTTAGGTATAGTGTATATATAAGAACCTACATGAATATAATAAAAGAGTTAAGGTACGAAACTAAACATAAAAAAGGTATGTGCGATTCACACACGATAGAAGTGAAACTTCAGTAAATCGACAAAAGAATGAGATGAATATATATAAAATATAAAATAGTATGTATATTTCTGTCTCATTCGTTGCCGGCTTCATTCTACACGTGTTTATATTTGTGTCTCTTACCTGTCGTTTTTTCCGTTGCATCAGCTTTGAAATCACAACGATTCTAAAGAAGTTTCACTTCAATAAAAATATAGTTTAAACAACAAAAAACAACGCTTTAATGATAGAATCATTATTTAAGCTTTAATCAATACAGTGTATACCTAAGGAAATTATTGAATCCCGGCGATCCTAATCAGGATAATAAGATAAACTCATGAAACTATTGTATTGTCACCGATCCTTGATAAGTGTACAAAGTTCAATTTAAATCTGTCCGTTTAAAGTGACTCAAAATCGGAGTCCAAGAAGTCAGTTACATAGTTAGATAATAAAAATGTGTTAAATAGAATAATAAGAAAAATATATTAACATTTCAAACTAAAGTTCAATGATTCTAACATCCTACAGAGAATATTTATAAGCTTTATGATATTAATTTCATATTTATAAACATTAAATTCCTCCTGCATACGATTATACTAATTATTTATCAACCAACATCCCAAAAAGTTCTCAATTCGCCTCTATTTATTTGATTTTGTTACTTGATAACGCAAAAGCAGCGGTGGCTCAGTGGTCAGGATCTTGGACTTCTAATCCATAAGTCGGGGGTTCGAAACCAGGCGAACATGCAGGAAATAAATGGTTGTTTCAATTTATTTGCGCATGTGATTAACATCACCACTGCTCGAAACGGTGAAGGAAACATCGTGAGGAAACCGGCATGTCCAAGAATTAAAAAGTTCGATGACATGAGACATATTCTATCAACGCGCCCTTGGCCAGCGTGGTGGATTATGGCCTGAGCCCTCATAGGTGTCCCTTAACATATATGGGCTGATGATGACTCCATAACTTCTTGGGTTTTCAACCGACTGACGTGATTCTTTATATGTTTGATAGGATATTCTTCTCATTTGGTCCTATTTTAGAATTTAGATAAACCAATTCAGTCTAGCCGATTAGAAGTTAAATTAAAAGACACATACAAACCAATTATATGATTATTATTATTAATCTGATTGGATTAAATTAGTAGTTTCATTAACAGCCTAGGCGCTTAATTAAACACCGCCGCTTGATTAACTACGTATAACAAAACTAAGATAATCTATATGGATAGCTATATATAGAGAAATGCGTCTATTTTATGATAATTTACTACATAAACACATAAAGATAAGCACAAGGTCAACGACTTTCATTCTTTGTCCGCAAAGCCACGGTATGCGAATATATTTAAATATAAAAACAACCACTTGACCATTTTATGGCATTTAACCTTCTGCCAACAATGCATCCTGCATGCAATTGATTGTGACTAGCCGACTTCGCTCGCAAATAATATAAGTAATGTTGTAATTAAATATGCGAAACTTTGTAAGAATGGATTTTACCTCTTTCAAGTAAAAACTACTGAATGTATTGAAACTTCACAATAATATAGCTTATACATCAGATTAGCTATATAAATACTTGCAATTGCCTGTAGGTTCGTCTACGGATGAAACCGCGCGGCGCAGCTAGTTAGAACATATAAAACGTAGCTTTAAACATATTATAGAATCCTAACATAACATGCGTAATTTATATTAATAGATAGATATAACTATATAACGAATTAATTGTGGATAGAACATTATGCATAATACATTTATCTTAAGAGTTAAATAAATTATAATAAATAAATAAATATGTTTGTTTTTCTTTGTCCCAGGTGAACACAACATGAAGCGATCACGGCACAGATGGCTGGAGTTAAGTCTATTCTGTAAGTATTGTATTACATTACAATATTTATTTTATTCATAGCGGGCAACTGAGCTGAAAGGAAAAAGAAAGAGAAAAGGAACAGTTTATTTTAACACACACAAACACACAAACACACAAATAGTAACAATACATAAAAATAAAAAAAAGAAATAAAAAAAAAACATAAGAGAATGAAAAAATAAATAAATTAATTAATATAAATTACGTGTGGTTGCGTGCGCCAAAAAAGGATGCCACTCAGTATATTTGAGGAAGAACACCTCAATACTGATTTTCAGTGACACCCTTCAGCTGGTGGTTCGCCTGATGGTAAGTGATCACCATCCATGAACATTCGTAGATAAAGTGCAGCTGCAAACGCGTTGCCCCCCTTTAAGTAAATAAGGAATATATTGACAGAGGGAATAAAAGAATGGAATGGGAAGGGTGAGGAAAAGAATACGGGCCTCCGGCTCCCCCACTCACCGAACGTAAGCTGGTGCGAGCTGGCTCAATTATATATACTCTTTAATAATTATAATTCTCTCATGCTCCAACGCATTTCTCACATAATCCTATCCTACTAATATTATAAATGCGAAAGTTTGTAAGGATGTGTGTGTTTGTTAGTCTTTCACGCAAAAACTACTAAAAAGCGTTTGGTTTAGACTCGAAGCCTCGACCTTTTCATTAAAGGCTGTTCACTGGACTGTTCTTAGATTAAAAAGTAATATTTTAATTCGAAGAAACCTTAATACTTAAAAATATCCAATTAAATATTTCTTTGAATTGATTTTTCTTGAAAACGGCTGTCTGACCTTGAACAATGCAAATGATGATTCTTTGACATTTCATAAGTGAATCCACGAATAAGCAATCAACTTGAGTTGGTTACGTATTAAGTTAGAAACTTAAAGAACTTGACGGACGATGCTTAATATTTTAAAATCTATACAAATACTACGTGTGAAAGGATTATAAAAAAATTAAAGTTAATTTCTAAACCTAAATCTGGTGTAAGAAGAAACCGGCCTAGTAAAGGAAAAGATTGGCAGTCTGCCTTTTCTCTGAATAGTTTTTTTTTTATGTCATAGCGGGCAACTGAGCTGGTGGTTCGCCTGATGGTAAGCGATCACCACCGCCCATGAACATTCTCAGAGGCTCAGACCTCTGAGAATGCGCTGCCCGCTTTTAAGGGATAAGTGATAAGGATAGGATTGATGACTGGAAACAAGGGATGGACTGGGAAGGGCGAGGAGAAGGACATAGGTCTCCATTCCCGTGAGATTTCCGGGATCTTATGTATCCGTATCTCAAACTATCTCTGTACCAAATTTCATTAAAATCATGCCATGGTTGAGGCGCTTAGAAGACATTCATAGTCACTATTGCATTTATAACAAGGATACTGAGTTATCTTTTTAATCTAGCCACCAATTATTATTACATTATCAAATTCCAGGTATAACAATAGCGGCTTTATCCAGCCTGCCCACCACGTCAGCGGTTCGAGCTACTTCCCTGATCTTCAGTAAGACGTCCACCACCGCCGCGCCTGAGGAGGAGGTTTCAGCGCCTGATGAGGAAGCACAAGTAAGGAATATCTCGAAATACATACGAATATGTCTTATTTTAAATTTGGCATTGAATAAAGATTTAACATTTTTGAAATACGATCACGAAGTGGAATTCCAGTCTCCTTCTAATAATTTTCATAAAACGTTTATTTAAAACAGAAATCCATCCACACCTGTATCATAACATAACACAAGAGAGACACTTTACTTAAAGATTAATAATGTATACAGTATTCCTACTAATATTATAAATGCGAATATTTGTAAGGATGTGTGTGTGTTTGTTGCTCTTTCACGCAATAACTACAAAGCCGATTGCAATGAAATTTGATACTTGGATAGCTGAACAACTGGAATGACATATAGGCAAGGCTTTTTATCCCAATGATCCTACGGGATACGGCCTTACGCGGGTGAAACGCGGGGCGCAGCTAGTAAGCAACAAAAATTACAAACTATAGGACTAATTAATTGTACAATCCTTCACTGCTAAAGAAAGCATTAGTTGTAATACGACGCTATTAAAACTAAAAAAAACAGACGCAGCGCTGACTTTCAGTAGGCCCTTATTTCAGTTGGAGACCAGTCCTTACAGTTATATCAGTGAAATAGCATGAAAACTGTATTAAAAACTTGAAAATATCGTTAAATTGCGAATCCCGGATAAAACGTTAACGAAAATAGAAGTGTTTCATGTTTGCTTGCTAAACTATCATGTAAATCTCTTATATATTGACAAAACATTCAATTATTAAATATAATCAGTCTATATTATAAAATAAATCTCATGTTTCATATGTAATTACTTCAAGAATTACGTAAAATCCTACTAATCCTACTATCCTATCCTACTAAACTGTAATATTACAAATGTGAAAGTTTGTAAGGATGTGTGTAGGTTTGTTGCTGTTTCATGCAAAAACTACTGAACCGATTGCAATGAAATTTGGTACGTAGATAGCTGGATAATTGGAATAACATATATCCAACTTTTTATCCCGCTATACCTACGGGATACGGACTTACGCGGGTGAAACCGCGGGGAGCAGTTAGTATATGTCGCGTTCGATAGTAATATAAATGAATATAGTTTAAACGAAGTCAAACACTCCTTAATTATAGATTTAACTAAATTGTCTCACTTGCTCCTATATAGAGTATTTAATAAGATAAACTCATGATAGTTTTGTATTGTCCTCGATTCTTATAAGTGAACAAACTAGATTGAATTAAATCTATGCGTTTAAAGTGGGTAAAAATCGAGCCTTAAGGAGCCAGACACAAAGGTGAAGCAAATAAAATCATCACGCATCCTTTATAAAAACTATAGCAAACATTAATGAATTCGGATTAATTCCATAATTATTTAACATCCTCAAGTTAAAGGTTTGTAATCGGAAGTGCGAGTTAGCAATACGGGAAATCAGTAATGCCACGATAGGTGATCTACTTTTTCATTTCCTATAATTCATCGTTCACCTTGACCGGTTTTAACGTGGAATGTATACGATTTAACACGCTTTTATACTTGCTTCATCTGTGTGTTTGTTTTATCGTGGGAGTCGTGCTTGGGCACGAATTGGGCCAGCTCGCACTGGGGAAGTACCACACCCCCACAGAAAACCGACGTGAAATAAAAGCTTGCTATTATGTTTCGTACGGTGAGTGTGGGTGCCGGAGGCCTATTTCCATCTTCTCAGTCGCCCTTCCCAGTCTATTCCTTCTTTCCAGTCATCCTTATCCCTTATCCCTTTAGGTCTATGCCGATATAACCGCCTCTTTTCGGCTAGATTTGAACCACTTTAAACGGACAGATTTAATTCATACTTTTTAAACAAACAAAAATAGTTAATAATTCATAGAATCTTAACATATGGATTATAATTAAAAACTAAATAAATTAATATGCTTGAATATTAATCTATACTAATATTATAAAGCTGAAGAGTTTGTTTGTTTGTTTATTTGAACGCGCTAATCTCAGGAACTACTGGTCCGTTTTGAAAAATTATTTCAGTGTTAGATAGCCTATATATTGATATGTACCACGAGCGAAGCCGGGGCGGACGGCTAGTTTTATTAAAATTCGTTCTTACCATAAATTAATGTATAATACTTAATGTATAGTACCTAATTTTAGAAATAAAAAGGAGGTGTGTTGCATATTTGTTTGATCGTTAAAAAATTTACTGGAATCCTACACAACTGCCTAATTTATTTAGTTGATAACAAATCACAGCCAGTCATAAAGACGTACGATCTGTCCAGTTTCTAAGTGATTATTTTTATAGGATTCGATAGCTTAACTTATCGTTTCTTATCGTTCCTATGCCATTAATATAATAAATAAATATATCCTTTTAATAACACATCATACTCTGCACATATGGCAGTATAAAACGTTTTAATGAATTATTCCAGGTGGAGCCCACTGGTGAAGCAGAAACAAACACAACTAGCAAGCTAACTGGTATACCCCAGATAGACTATATCTACGACCCCAACTTGCCTCGTGAGCTGAACGGCTACAACCTCTCGGGATATCCGTTCTATGAAGCTGTTCCACCACCAGAGACTATGGACTTCAAGTGTGACGGTCTACACGATGGCTTCTACGCTTCTGTGCCGCATAAGTGTCAGGTAAATGGTATTTAAGTGATGAAGCAAGATAGCATATGAGGGGTTCTTTGGGGGCGGCAATGGAGCTGTTGGACCGCCTGATGGTAAGCGCTACCACCGACTATGAACATTTTGAAATGCGTAGGGTCGATTGCAGACCATGCGCTCGTAAAAATGGAAGTCGACTGTAAACTGGATAGGGATTAAGAAAAAATTGACGAGTAGAATAAAGGTAAGGGCTGGGAAGGCTAAGGAAAAGGATATAGGCCTCAGGTTATTACAAATGGATAGGAAGCAGGTATAAAATATAATTTTGGGTAGTTTCGATTGTTATCTTTTGTTGTTTAACTTATCTTATTTACTCACAGCTCTGGTTCTCTTTTCTCTTTTTTTGTTGTAGAAGATATAACGGAAAATTGCGAATTTTAAGTAGATATAAAGCAACGGGTTCGTTAAAACATAATTTAAAATTTAATGAACAAAATAATGCTTGATTATTTTATACAGTATTTATAAAGAAAGTTGTAAATAATTTCTGTAATTAAACAATTCAATAGTGCTTTTAATCAAAATCTAGTGGGAAAAATATTTTTTTAGATTGTTTTAGTTAGAGCATATATCTGAATATTTATTACGATAATAATTATTTCTGACAATAAACCAAATCATCAAAACTAAACAAAATTAAGAGCAAAGATAGAAGAACTTTAAAAGAAACCATACTAGATGTACTAGCATTCAAATAAGAGAAGTATCGCCAAAATCATATGTAACATATGACATCCTACTAATATTATAAATGCGAAAGTTTGTAAGGATGTGTGTGTGTTTGTTGCTCTTTCATGCAAAAACTACTAAACCGATTGCAATGAAATTTGGTACGTAGATAGCTGGACCACTGGAATAACATATAAGTAACTTTTTATCCCGATATTCCTACGAGGTACGGACTTACGCGGTTGAAACCGCGGGGCGCAGCTAGAAACATATAAATAAAATATAATAGTTTAAAAAAACTATAAAACACGCTTTAACAAAAATCATATTTTGCAAATTGAAAACTGGAATAATTTTATCAAATTAGTGTATTGTCATCGGTCCTCAATAAATCTACAAAGTTTGAACGAAATCTGGCCGTTTAAAGTGGGTCAAAATCGCGCCCAAAGAAGTCAGTTACAAACAAACAAACAAACATACAAACAAACAAACATACAAACAAACAAACAAACAAACATACAGGTGAAGTTAATAAAAGCGTGTTAAAAATTAGAAGACATTTTCTTAAATCAGCTGACAAAGGTTTTTTTTATTGTAATTAATCGTAGCAGACAAACGATTCTGAATCATATTTGTTTCATTTCCAGGTCTACCACCACTGCTTATTCGGTACGCGATACGACTTCCTCTGCGCTAACTATACAGCCTTCGACCAGAAGACGTTTATTTGTCATTTCGTGTCTGAAGTAGATTGCAAGAACTCACCGAATTATTTTAACAGGTACTTTATTGAAGTGTTTTAATCGTGATGGAAATTAATTATGACTTATTTATGTCATAGCGGGCTGGTGATTTGCCTGATGGTAAGCGATCACCACCATGCATATGCCTGGTAGTGCGTCTGCAAAAACGCTGTCCGCTTTTAAGGGGGTAAGAATTGATGACTAAAAAGAAGAAATGGACCGGGAAGGATGAGAAAAAGTAAACGGGTCTCCCAGCCTTCGAACGTTTCTTCAGAAAACTAAGATTTAATTATAAATAAAATATCAATTGCCATACCTCGGAATACATGCCCTGCGTACTTGATTAAAGAAAATACAAATTGACATAGTCCAATTATATTTCTCAAAGAATCCATTCACAAACGACGTTACAAGAGTTTTAATGCTTTATGTGCTACGCTCTTAGAAATGCTTTATGAAAATCGGTTGAGCCATTTGAAGATCAGCAGCTGTTTTCTAGTTGCAGAGTGGGTTTGATTAACTGTTTTATTCCACACACAATATGGGTATCAAATGATTTGAACTTGACAAGAAAATATGTCATATCACATTTCAGATACGTAACGTTACGTTACGTCACACGCTCCGTCACATTTCAGATTCCAGATAGCTGGCACCGATTGGGAGGTTTTAAATCAAATTATTATTTCAGAAACGAAGCATTATACAAGCAAGATAGCACCACCACCCCCGCGCCCCCCTCAACCACCTCAACCACAACGACCACCACCCCCCGCCCGCCCAGACCTGGGCGGAGGCGGCCCTATCATAGATATGAGTATTATGATGACGACGAGTATTACTACCCGAGGGATAGAGATGAATATGATTATGAAGAAAGGTAATATAAGGAAATTTCCAAATATTGTCTTTTTACAAAATGTATTCTATAAACATTATAAATGAGAAAGTAACTCCTGTGACCATATTTTCTTCACGCCTAAACCACTGAAAAGATTTGAATGAAATTTGTCACAGCAGACCACTTAAAATTCTAAAATAGTACCAAATAACAACAATTTCATATTAAACACAAGGAACAACGATACCATTAAATGGGAGATACTAGCTTTCAAATGAAAAAAAGTTTCATCAAAATCGGTAAAAGTTATGAGGTAACCAACACAAAAGAAAAAATATATTTGAATTGTTTTTCCTTTATTTTTCTTTTATTTAAGTCCGTTAAATAAAGAGTTTATTTAGTTATGTTGGTACTATACCTAATACTGATGATGACTTACATTTTTAAATTAAACTATTTCAGAGGAGGCAGACGTCAAAGACCTCGACCAGGAAGGCCAGGCAAAAGAAGGCCCCAGGATGATTACGATGACAGGTAAGGAAACAATAATACATAATTTTAGGAGTCGAGCATGCTTCGGCACGAATTGGGCCAGCTCGCACCGGGGAAGTACCGCACCCCCACAGGAAACCGGCGTGAAATAATAGCATGCTACTGTTTCGTTTGGTGAGTGGGGAAGACGGAGGCCCATATCCTTGTGTTATCCCTTCCCAGTCCTTTCCTTTACTCCTCTCGTCAATCCTTTATTCAAGCGACCCACCAGCTCCAATACCGACCATGACATAAAAAAACAGTACATGAAGACTAAGCGAAGCCTTATAACATTCTTATCTTAGACGCATTTCCCATTTCCCGGGTATAAAAAAATAGCACGATACTCAATAAAGATGTAATTTTCTAATGGTTACATTATTGTAAAATCCTTGAAACCGTTTGACTTAAATTAAAACAAACAAAAATAAATCTTATTCTTACAATATAAGTACGTCATTATCAAATTCTTATCAGCTAATTAAAATTAATCGAAATTTACACAAAGATTTAAGTGTTGCTCCCCTAACTCGGATAATTAATGAAGTTTCGTATATGTTAAAAATATTATTTAAATAATATACAGTGCATTTTTTATACCATTATTTTAGTTTATTAAAATTTTTGATCGTTAGTAAAACTTGTAGAAATGTTTTAGAACTTTTTTTATAAACAAGTCGTTCACAATGTTACAGATATGAAACACGTTCAAGACCACGGGACGACGCTGATGATGACTATGATGATAGAAGACCATATGAAAGACCAAGAGGCAAAAGACCGTATACAGACTACAGAAGACCATACGACGATGATGACAGACGACCTTACAAAGGCGGAAGACGACAAAGACCAAGGGACGAAGATGATGAAAGATATAGAACTGATGATGAAGATAGACCCAGAGCAAGTGGAAGACCAAAACCTAGACCTAGGGACGAATTTAGATCTAGGGACGAAGTTGAAGATGAGAAATTAGATAGAACTATGGATGATGAAAGGTTAAGAGATGAACGTCCAAGGGATGAAATAAGACCTCGAGATGAAGTTCGGCCTAGAGATGAAGTCAGACCTAGAGATGAAATTAGACCTAGGGATGAAATAAGACCTAGGGATGAAATAAGACCTAGGGATGAAATTAGACCCAGGGATGAAATAAGACCTAGGGATGAAATTAGACCTAGGGATGAAATTAGACCTAGGGACGAAATTAGGCCCAGAGATGAAATCAGGCCAAGAGATGAAATAAGATCTAGAGATGAAATCAGACCTAGAGACGAAATAAGACCTAGGGATGAAAAACGTCCAAGGGATGAACCCGATGTAAATGATGAAATTAAGCCACGGGACGAATTCAGATCTCGAGATGAAATTCGCCCACGGGATGAATATCGTTCAAGAGATGAGAAAAGACCCGACAGGCGACCGTTCAGAGATGAAGTTCCTGACATTAAGCCCACAGAAAGGCCTTCAAACGAAGGACGTAGACTTTACCGTCCATTCAAGGGTAGAGAGGAAAGACCATATCTAAAGCCGGAGAGAAACTACGATAGTGACGATAAAATACAAGAGGAAAAGCGTCAAATACCCACGGGTCCAGATTCGCAGCCATTAGTCAAGCCAAATGGTCATGGAATTTTTAGCAAACCAAGAATGCCACCAAAAATAAAACGACCAGTTCCTTTAAATGAAAAAGAAAAATATGAATATGTTCCTGTATCCACCACTAAATTACCACCAAAAGCAGCTGACGATGATTATTATGATGATTATGAAGAAGACGATATAAGTAGACCCATGCCCTCTGCTAAGACTACCACAATTCAACAGAGACCTAAACCAGAACCGGTCGAAAGAGAAAAATTTAAACCCTCCAGACCAACAGGACCCGCTAATTTAAAAGCGAAAAAGACCAAAAGACCAATAGATTACGATGATGATGACTATTATTACGAGCCTGCTCCTAAAGCTGCAAAGTATACTTACACGCAAAGAGGCAAAGACGATAGACCAGCAAAAGTGAAAGATGATGATTATTACGATGAGGAAAAAGAGAAAGAAGCGCCCCCTAGAAAAAGGATAGATGACGAAGTAGTCGACAAGGTGAAGGACGTGAGAACAAACGTAAAAGTTGTTAAGCGTCCTTTTTTACCGTCTAGGGGTGGGAGTCCCTACCTACCAAGAGGTTTACAACCGGTAGGTGGGAAAAACATGAACTCAGCACCAAGCACCACCCCTAAACCGACTACCACTTCCTCTACCACTACCACTAGCACTACTACTACTACCACTACCACCACCACCACCACCACACCTAAACCCACCACAACATCCAGACAAACAACAACACGCACAACAACAACTGTGCCAACCGCGGCAACAACACCAAAACAAGAAGAAGAATATGAATACTACGACGAAGACGAAGACGATTATGAGAACAGCAATAAACAAGAAGCCGAAACAACAACAAAGGCCGCAGATGTTAAAACAAACCCACCAACAACAACCCAAGCGAACAGAGCAAAAGATCTAGCAACAAAGGTACTGCGAACATTCAACGACAATTACGAAGCCATCAAAGAACAACTAGAATCTACACTGAAGCCCGGTGCGTACCTAAAACCATACATCTCCCAGATAAATAAAGAAACCGGCAAACAAATAGAACCGAAACCGGAAATATCCAAACCCTACACCGCCACCGGAAAACCGTTAAAACTAGACGTGTCCATCAAGCAGAATTTAGCCGATTCCATCGAAAATGAGTATGATGAACGGTATAACGAAGCTCTCGCTCCCAGCCTGCCCAACATTCGAGCTCCAAGCGGTTTTATAGTACCTACAAACCGAGACTATACCTTCAGTAGATTTAGGAATAGCCTCCAAGCAGATCCGCAGTACGCAGCGTCAGAGTTATCCCAGTTCCAGGTTAGAAAATTACCCCAAATATCGGGAGTAAGTCTCCGTACTCCCACGTCTTATTATTTAAAGCCCCAATTGGGTTACAAGGATGGGCTAACGAGGCCGGTTAGGCAACTTGTATATAGGCAATTCGGAGAATTTTTTTAAATAGCTGAGGGTAACCTTTGAAAGATGGAAGCGTTGTGATTTAGGTCGTAAGAATCCGATGCTTCGTTAATACTCTGTATATTAAATCTGAACAAAAACCGATGGTTTTTGATAGATTACCTCGTTAGTAAATGAAACAGGATCATTCAATGTTTACTTCCAATCTATAATTAATCATTTTTTATATCCTTTTTCTAATATATTATATTTATTCAAAACAATCAGTTCAGAATACTGAGTTACACAAGGAAGCATATTATGGCAACTTCTAAAAACTATAATATTAAAACCGATTTAACATAAAGTATCAAATAAGTGATAAGTTAGTTGTAGCTTAGTGAGTAATGTGTAAATAAAACACACTTTAAAAACATTGGCACTCTATAAAAATATGTCGCTATTTGACAAAAGTTTATATTAATAGAAATAGATAATGAAATAATTTATAGAATCACAAATTTATTTATTAATATTATTTTTAATAAGCACACACGACATTTTTGTTATTTAATTTTGACATATCTACAATCTTTATTTATGTATTTTTTCGTTTTATACATTTGTACACAATAACCTTACAATACCCAATATAAGCTTCTTATAAGTTTTGCAAATATGAATTTAACAGTTTTAAATCGTGATTTTTATGTAATCGTCATATGACCCTAAAAGTATCGTTTAATATAAGCGTAAACGGAAAAATTATTAATTTTCACAAAAAACTAAAACGCCTCCGAAATTGTTGGAACAAGACTCAATGAGAAAAAGAACCACCCATAAGTACTCAGAAAAACTTACAAAAAATCCAGTCAAATTGAAAACTGCTCCTTTTTGTAAGTCGGTTTATAGTCATCATGCCAACGTGACCTTAATTCTAGATAGTATTAAAAACCACGGTTTAAATTTGTTAACTTAAACCTTATTTAGGAGAACCTATCACTGCCGATAAATAACGAATTTAAAATACTCTTAGTTACCTATTCCTTAGTAAATCGCGATTTTTCAAAGGTTACCTAGGTATTTTGGAATCGTAGTGTTAGTTCTGTATATTTGAACACTAAGATCATTAAATTGGGACATCTACGATTTCATAAGCACTGATGTATTGGTAATAAAATGACAAGTTTGTAATTATTTGTAAACATTATTTTTAAGATTGTAAAAACAATAAAAAATTTTAAAAATATTTTTCTTTTTTTCACATCTTTATATGCCTTAACGTTATATTAAACTCTTACCTTATAAAATACAAGCGGTCCGCCCCGGCATTCCTCAATAAATAGGCAATCTAACACTGAATGAATTTTTCAAATCGGACCAGTAATTCCTGAGATTAGTGCGTTCAAACAAACCTTTATAATATAAGTATAGATATGCCGCGGGTCACCCGTGGGCTATATTTATACATAAGCTTTCCCGGTCAAATGTAGGCATTTTTTGCAAAAATGTATTGACCGACTTTTGACCCTGGGTCCCTACTATGTTGCTTGAAGAATAATTTGCCACAGAATCAGAATTGGTAATTTATTCCTAACAAATTTATAGTATTACTAGCTGCGCTTCGCGGTTTCACCCGCGTAGGACTGTATCCCGTAGGAATAGCGGGATAAAAAGTTGCCTATGTGTTATTCCATTTGTCCAGCTAAGTACGTACAAAATTTAATTGCAATCGGTTCTGTAGTTTTTGCGTGAAAGAGTAACAAACATACATACACTAATAAATATAAACTCCTAGCTGCGCCTCGCGGTTTCACCCGCGTAGGTCTGTATCCCGTAGGAATATCGGAATAAAAAGTTGCCTGTCTGTTATTTCAGTTATCCAGCTATCTACGTACCAAATTTCATTGCAATAGGTTCTGTAGTTTTTGCATGAGAGTAACAAACATACACATACATTCATCCTCACAAACTTTCACATTAATAATATTAGTAGAAATAGTAGAATTAGTCGACTAGCTATATATAAGCCGGGTTAAAGGCCTATGTGTTATTCCAGATACAATCTATCTCTGTACCAAATTTTATACAGATACAAGTTGTAACAAACATCCATACATCCATCCGTAACTTCGCGTTTATAATATTAATGGATGTTTTCAACACACTATCAAATTAAGCTGTACTTTGAGGCATTATAAGACAAGTTTTAGTTCATGTAGGATGAGGGTAGATAAATAAAACGATAACAGTTATCCTATATATTTATTATCTATCACCATATAATTATAAATAGCCCATATATAAAACAATTCTTTTTACCTAAGTTTTCATTTAAATTAATGTTAAATTATGTATAAGGAAAGGGAATTGTTTATATAGAGGGGCATAAATAAATTTCTGTTTATACAATCCAATACTATAATTATTCATTGATACAACAAATATAATTTTCTATTACCATAAGCCTTATTAAATAACGATTAAAACGCGGCGTTTTTTCATCCATTTATCCATATAAAATACATCTATTTATTGTTCTGAACCGTGACGTTTTAATGCAGTATTAATTCCGGTGTGGGAAGGTGACAGTGCTAGACGACTTATATAGCTCTGTCTCTTTCCCACACTTGAATTATCATCGCTTTAAGACGCCACGGTGACCCCATGTTACAAAAAATATAATTGATTATAAGAGCTACGTTAATAATAGTTAAAATATTTATTTTATTTCATAGATATTTAAAAAATTGCCATATATATAAAGCTATGTGATAATATATAAAGCTTTTGATATCACATTAAAGCTTTAACATATGATTTTTGATTTAAACGTCAATATTAATTATTGTCTAAGTCCAAGTAACTTTTATTTCCTACATTTTTTTTATTGATATTATTTATGATTTATTATTCGATGAAATCTTTAGGTCTTCTTAGAAACGATCAGAGGTTATTTATTCTTTGTCCTTTCTCCGATCTCAATCTATCTCTGTACCAAATTACATCCAAATCGTTTTTGCCGTTTATAATCACTATATCCTGCAATCTACATTCATAATACACTGATATTATTCAAAAATATTGTTGTTTTTTTTTAAATGGTAAAGAAAGATCTCTCAGAAACTCCACCAATCATATCATCAATATTGACTTTCACAAAAACATCTATCGAAATATCTAAACACATCATGAAAAACGCCGCGTTTCCCGCCCTACAGCCGCGACGTTTCGAACTGATTGCGCAAACTGCGAAACTTCAAGCTCCACGACCTTGTGGAAAATGGCGGCGCCTTGAGGTCCGTGATGACCTTACCTGTATCACTCTTCTGCGCCACGCTGTTCGCAGTGTCCTCTTTCTGCTCTAAACTCTTCTCTTCTTCTTGGCCGTGGATCAGCCGGTTGATGGGGAACTGGAGTAAGTAGAAGACATAGGAAATGCCCCAGATGAATATCTGGTAGATGCAGACCTGCCACCAGGTCATGACGCCGAACACTTGGTATAACCATCTGTGCGTCGCGAAATAGATCGTGTAGTAGCTGCAAGGGAATTAAACTCAAACTTAAACAATTACTCTTTCTATTCATTTATTTTTTTGAAGTGAAACTTCTTTAGAATCGTTGTGATTTCAAAGCTGATGCAACGGAAAAAATGACAGGTAGGAGACACAAATACAAAAATGTGTAGAATGAAGCCGGCAAAGAATGAGACAGAAATATACATACTATTTTATATCTAATATATAAAATTCTCGTGTCACAGTTTACCATACTCCTCCGAAACGGCTTGACCGATTTTGATGAAATTTTTGCTAATCCGGTATCTATGAGAATCGGCCAACATCTATTTTTCATCCCCCTAAATTATAAGAGTAAGGCAGAATAGCGTTTGCCGGGTGCAGCTAGTTTTATATATATATTTATCTCATTCTTTTGTCGATTTACTGAATTTTCACTTCTATCATATGTGAATCGCACACACACCTTTTTTTATGTCATAGCGGTCAATTGAGCTGGTGGTTCGCCTGGTAAACAATTACCACACCAACATCCGCAAAGGTAGTGCCTTTGCGAATGAGCAATCCGCTTTAAAAGGTTAAGGGATAAGGAAAGAATTCACAACTGGAAAGAAGGAGTGGAGTGGGAGATGGAAGGGAAACGGGCCTTCTCCCACTTACCGTACGAAACACAATTGCATGGTACTATATCACGCCGGTCTTCTGTGGGGGTGTGGTACTTCCCCTGTGCGAGCTGGCCAAATTCGTGCCGAAGCGTGCTCGACTCGCACATTGAGATTTAATTATATTTCAATTAGATTTTTTATAGAAGCGCTTTCGAATGATCATAACAGTTTTATTATTAACCACCGGTTCGGAAAGCAGTTTCTACAGAAAAGAGTCGGCAAGAAACTCTGTGTCTATTAATTAATATAAGTAAAAGAAAGGCTTAAATAGGGCTTCTGAATGAGAGATGTGAGTTGTGAAGGAACGCCGGTGCCTTTTCTCTTCACCGGTAGTCAAAAGTAGTTAAAGGTTACCATGGGAATGAGATGCTTGACCGCGGTAAAAAAGATACTTACGAGTTAAAAATATATGTTACTTTTAACCCCCCGTCTACGTCTAGAAGAATCATAAATCGCTCTGTTGCGAACTGGAGTAAAGGCAAAGGATTTTTGAAATTGGTCCACCAGTTAATGAGATTAGCGCATGCAAACAAACTCCTTAGCTTTTATTTAATATAGATACAAAATACAAATCAGAACTCACACAACAGCATACGCGAACGCCACACCCCAATAGATAGTCTGTTCCACCTTCTCATCGGTGGGCTTCCTCCTCGCTTGGAGTAGGGTCTCCAGCAGAAGCACCACCACTATATTGGTGTGGACGCAGTGGTTGAACCACCAGGGTACCACCTCATCGTAAATAGTTGGGAACACCAGCTCTCTGTCGATCGCGTAGACTGACCAAAACATTGAAGTGACAAACTGAAAGATTACCAGATTTAACATTTCGGCACATGAAGCAGAAAGAACATTTTGCTTCTATACAAGTATAAAATACTAGCTTTTGTACGCGGCTTCACACGAGTTAAATTCGGAGTAGTTTAATAGAAGATAGCATACTTATAAACCTACCTCTTGAATCACTCTATAAAAAAACCATCAAAGGGTCATATGGACAGACGAAGAAAGCTTATGGCTTATTATTATTAAAGCTGTCCCTATGTCCCAATGTATGATTTAATCTTTAAAATAAACCACTCCGAATTTAACGCGTGCGAAGCCGCAGACAAAAGCTAGTTCGCTAAAACTCACCAAAGTAAAAGGCACCACAGCACTGCAGAAGAGGACATCTCGCCAGTACCTGATCTTGACCGCCACATTGCCAGTGTGCTTATCAAACCACTCCAGCAGATCGTACAGTAGCGACAGGCCGAGGAATACCGTCTGGAAAGTCTGGGGAAAGATATAAATTTGTAGTTTTTGGAACAGGTACACCACTAACCAACACCCTGTACCCGGCAGCCCCGCTAGTCCTGGCTACAGCAGCGGTCATGATAAGGGCATGGCGAAGGGTGCTAAGAATCACCGGATGAGATCCGACTACCACTCCACACGGACAGACGACCTGGTCCGGGTGGCGGGGAGGCGCTGGATGCAGGTCGCCAGTGACCGGTCGGAGGGAGGCCTTTGTCCATCAGTGGCCGTCCCATGGCTGAAAGGAGGACGACGAACAGTGGACAATACTACTCTTGACCCCTAGCAACATTGGTGCTTTGTTGGCGTTTTAGGGACATAATAGGTGTTGCTAGACATGTTGATTGTTTGAGAAGTTAAATAAATAAACTATATATAGCTATATTTAGGAAATAATTAAATAATAAATGTTTGTTTGTTATTGTTAAAAAATTATCAAATATCGTTTTTTTATATTCCTTAGAACGTAATCTTAATGTAATGCAGGAAATATTTATGTTAGAATTGATAAATAAAATAGAATTTATTATTATATGTTAAATCGACTTTGACGAAATAGATGGCGGGTTTTTTTTTGTTTAATAAATATACCTGGTATATTCTTTTATCAATTATAATTAACATAATAAATCTCCAATATATAATACATACACACCTTTCTTGTTTTTCGTGGTAATTGTAATTTTTTTATTTATTTTAAATTAGTTTTTTATACAAAAGTTTAGTTTACTTACAAACAACAACAAATTTATCAAAAATTTCATAGATAATTGACTGTAAAATATAAACGTATAAGCGCAAACGTGCACTGTTTATAAATTTATCAGTAAGGGCAAATGTTATCTAATTAGTAATAGACTTTGGACATCTGTCTGCCGCGTGTCTCCGTCTATTACGGATTTGAAACCGGATCCATCATCATTCGCATTTTCACTTACACGGATAACCAATAACAAAATAATAATATATTTTTTTAAATATCTGCTGGGCAGTTGTTAAAAACATTATAGATACAACCCAGTCCTCCATTAATTACGTTAAGCATTCAAGGGGGTAGAAAAGGAGGGGGAAATACATTTCAAATTTATTTTACGAGAAAATAGATTTCTATTATGGATCATATAATAATTTAAAATTTTAAAATAGTCATCTAACCTAAAATTTAAACCAACCCAGTACCCCAAGCAAGACCACACGCTGAGCTAGTATTATAGTTGTTTTGTAACACCTAAATACATTATCTGGAAGGTCGTTGACTCGGTCAAAGGGCTGGTCACGTGACATTATCATGTGTTTCGACACCATGTCCTAAACATCACAATTATATCACAACTGATATAACTACGAGGTTTCTATGTCATTTAATTTATAGAAAAAATGTCGGTTTTTGTTTATTGGCGCTGGATGGACGCTGACTAACAACCATTTATGTTTTTTAGAGACTGAACATACAGTAAAAGACTCATATGCGAATATTTACAATCGGTCAAGTGTCACAGACTGGCGAAAGTCGAAAAATAAGCTTAACAGCAACAACAAAAAATTGTCACCCATCCAATTTATGACCGTGCCCAAAGTAGCTTAACCTAGATTTTCTATAGTTTGTTAGCGACAACAAATATAAACATCATCTCTGAAAACTTCAACTGTCTCACTATCACGTTTCGTGAGAGAGCCTCGTGACAAACGGACGGGCAGACGGATAGTGAAGTGAATCGTCTTGGAAATAGGGTCCAGTTTTACTTGGCTACGGAACGCTAAAAAGGAATCTTTCAAGGTTTCATGCAATCCCGATATATTTATCGATAAACAAACAAAACATCGACTCAGCTTTATCAATGATTTTATGACTAAGAGGTCAAGTTTGATGTCGCAGGAAACTACTTGAAACATCCAATTAAAAAACGTCCAACAAACGAAATAGCTATTTAATACTATTTATATCTCTTTCTGAAATAATTTTTTTTTCATAAGAGAGAAAGAAACATCACGGTATTTGAATCTGATTAAAATTATGTATAAAATATCACTATATAATATATATAAATAAAATAAAATAAAATAAAAAAAAATTAAATTAAATAAAAACAAATTCTCTTCTTGCCGCCTGTTGTCTGTCTAACTTTAAAACTACCGAACGGATTTTTAAATTAATTAAAAACCGCGGAACGCAGCTAGTTAAATATATTTATAGACCGATGGATAACGCATACAGACTATGTAGGCACTATAAACTATATCGATTATTTAAATTAGAAACAGTTATTTAGTTGATATCTTATATTTTTATATATTATATTTTTTTCAACTGTAAACATTTAAGGTTCTAAACATTTTAGATTTATTTATTTTGCCAAATATGCTATATTTAGCCGCAACACACGTAGATAAATCATGATCCACAAATAACAATCTATTAATTATATAATTAATGAACATAATGGTTCATTGAACATATATAAATATTATTCATTTATTAATAATACAAATAAGCTATTTGTGAATTCGTGGAATATTAATCTACTAGCTGCGCCCCGCGGTTTCACCCGCGTAAGTCCATATCCCGTAGGAATATCGGGATAGAAAGTTGCCTATATGTTATTCCAGTTGTCCAGCTGTCTATGTACCAAATTTCATTGCAATCGATTCAGTAGTTTTTGCGTGAAAGAGCAACAAACACATACACATCCTTACAAACTTTCGCATTTATAATATTAGTAGGATAGCCCTCTTCTTCTAAAAATATCACCAACCATCCTTGGGGAGTGTATTTATTTAATT
Organism: Zerene cesonia; assembly: GCF_012273895.1. Taxonomy (NCBI): domain Eukaryota; kingdom Metazoa; phylum Arthropoda; class Insecta; order Lepidoptera; family Pieridae; genus Zerene; species Zerene cesonia. Next base: position 402,287 of record NC_052125.1, on the reverse strand, counting down.
CTAAGGTCCGAATGACAACAATTCCCTATCAAACACACAAAGAATCACGTAAATCGGTTGATCACACACAGAGTTATCGAGTAACAAAGAAAAAAAAAATCCAGCCAAGAATAAGATCTCATTTCTTTTTTAAGTTGGGAGTTATCGAAAAGAAAAAATATTCAGTCAATTTTAGAACCCTTTGTTTTTATATCCATGGACGAAACTGGAAATCTTCCCTATTTATAATAATAATTTTCTAATAAATTTGAATGTTTGGGTGAATAAGAATCTTAAATAATCCAAAAGCACTTTTATTAGCTTCACCTGTATGTTTGTATGTAACCGATTGCTTTAGACTCGATTTTGACCCACTTGAAACGGACAGATTTAATTCAAACCTTATACACGTATCAAGGATCAAATTTCATGAGTTTATCTTATTATCCTGATTAGGATCGCCGGGATTAAATAATTACCATGCACTCTGTATAAGTTACAATTTAGTTAATATATCTTTTAAGATAAAATACAATTGTTTCTCATATTGTGATCCACATCGTAGTTTAGTTTTATCTACCCTCATTTTTATTAATAAATCACTACATAGTACAAAACATAGTCGCTTCCTCTGTCCCCATGTCCCGATGTATATAAATCTTTAAAACAATGCAACGGATTTTCATGGGTTTTTTTTTTTATTAAATAGAGTGATTTAAGAGGAAGGTTTGTATGTATAATCACGTCTTATTAAATGTGATTATATGTAGTTTAATAACTACTCTTAATTATCGCGTGCGAAACCGCGGGTAAAAGCTAGTGTTTATATAAACTAGACTATGCAATGATGAATTCAAATGTTATTATATTGTTTATTTGGTCATACAACAACAGATTAAAATAAAACCAACGCAAAATGTTGTAATAATAATAAATACACCTAAATATTAAATATATTAAATTTAACGGATTTCAATTTTCAATCAATACTTGTATTATATTGTTTGACGGTGAAAATTAATGATTTTAAGTCGTTACTGAAAACAAATTATCAATAACACACATACACATACAAATATAAAACTTCCTTTGTTGCAAGTCGGTTAATAAATAATAATATAAAATAACTTACAAAGTTCCATCCGGTTAGGTACGCTAGGCGGTAAGTGTACAGGCATTTTATATCCGGGTTAGGGTGTAAATCTAGACCTAGGCCATTCGCAAACAGGGCTATATAGGCATGGTGAAGAATACCCATTATATGAAAAACTGTCCTCCAATACAAAACTGCATCATTTCGATTGAATAATTTCTCGTTTTCAGTTATCAAAAAACACAATACGTTATAAAATATGTTATTTTCGCGGAATAATATGAAATCTTCCATTATTAATAATTATAACTAAAAACTTAACTATTAGACGCCCGGTCTTTGGGCGACTAATTGCCGAGAAGAGGGTATGTGCATTGGTTTAGAATGTTGCCATATTCAAGTATTCTTCCCGATATTTTGTAATATATTAAAATATATGTTATTTTTTATAAAGATTGCGCTTAATTTTATGTAAAAAATATTAACAACTGCACTTATAAATTTAATTATTTTGATTTTAAAGCGATTAATTAAATTCTTTTATTTATTAGTGTTGTATGTTTTAGTTACATATAATTTTAATTATTTTTTTCAAGACCACAGATAATATAAAGCAAAACTAAATTGAAAATAATTGTTTAATTAAAGTCATTTAATTAAACAAATTTTTTAACAATAAGCGTTAATCAGATAATTCCTATCCTTTATTAATAAACAATTTACCTTATGACATATCAACAAATTCCTTCATAATTATTTATCATTTAGTTATATTATGTTAATAAAAATATAAAAGGAATTACGAAAGTAACTTATGAAGCGGCAATCCTTGTGAAGAGAACGGAAAAAAGTCGTAATTTATTCGTTTTTTTATTTATTAATGCTAACTACATAGGAGTAGATACGAAAATTATGTTGTGAACAACGGCTGAACAGTTTTGAATGGAATTTGATGTATTTGAACCTGATAACATGGCGTATGTTGTGGCATCATTCTTTATCATTTAATCATAGATTATATAGTACATTTGTAATAATATAAAAGACTGGACATAAAAGGATAATCGTATTATATTTATGCCCTCCTCTATCTAATTTCTCTCCGTACGGCTGGTTGTCTGGAAGAAATCGCTATCTAGCGAAAAGACAATTGTTTAAATTGTAATTTTATTAAGTTTTTTATTCTTTTAAGAGCAATAAAGAATGAATAAATAAACCCATACTATTAATATTTACCCAAATTTAGGGAGTTTTTTAAACTGGCAATTGAATAATCAGTTCTAGTCCAACCATTCAATCATATCATATTGCTTATTGTTTAGCTGATAATGTGATAGTTAAGTATTTGTTAATAATTTGGTGATAACATTTTTTTAGTTTATCTTCGTCCATAGAGCATGGATCAGTAGTTCCTTTTGTTCTTTGAATATATGGTTTTAGATTTCAATAGTTTCGTAGCTACTCCTGTTTAAATAAACATAGAAAACAAAAATCTGTTGATTGTAAAAGTTTTACACACTAGCTATAGTTAATAAAAAATCAGATTTATTGCCTGTCTATTAATATAGTTTTTAATACTTAAGATAATTGTTTTGCGGTATCTTTATCTTTACTATGGTATTTTGAAGCATTGCGATTTCAAAACGCTATCCAAATAATATCTATCCTGAACATATATTCATCTGATTTATCTTACTGCAGACGATCATAAATTTTAAGGCGTTTGAAAAATGTTTTAAAACTAATTGTTTGTAATTTCAGTGGTTCGTAACAGCGTGTTACAATAATTTTGCGTTGCATAAATACCTTGCTTCATCTTAACAATATAATAATTTCAAACAATATAATAGATTGAGACTTAATTATGTTTCTAAAACAGAGTGCAATGGATAATAATTTATTATAATTCTTACATAGTTATTTAAATAAACTTATCATCTAAATATTATTTACATTATAATAGTTATAATCGCGTTAAATAAATGCGTAATTAACTCTGTCTCTTCTTCACGCCTAAACCCCTGATCCGATTTAGATGAAATTTGGTTGTGTAGTTGAGCTCCGTGATCATAGGATATTTTTACATAAAAAATCAATCATCAAAGCTTCTCTATTTGTTATATTTTTCAAACATTTAACAAGTTTCAATCAAGTTCAAATTAAATGCAATATTATTATATATACAGATAACTAACTACAGAGAAATGAAGCGATCGTCATGCTATCGACCATTTACAAATATTTTGCACATCCTATCACGATATAATGTTATACTTACTAGCTTGGTAATTGCTAATTTATAAGCGTAGGCGCACAAAATTTAAATCCATATAAAAATACTAAACGTAGCTGTATCTTAACTCTTCGTAACGTGTTTATGAGAATTGTTCTTAATAAGAACCCATTTGCCCGGCTTGAACCGGGATATAAACTAAAGAAATCGGACAACTGCCAGTCGGATTCGCGTCACAAATAAAAAGCAACTGCATCAAAAATTCATCACCCATCCAATTTTTGACCGTGCCAACCGTTGCTTAACTTAAATACATAATAAAATACATCATGTCTGAAAATCTCAACCGTATGATTATCACGGTTGAGATTATAATTTAACGCATCATTTTTGCATGATTGTAATCTATCGATGGGAAGCGGTCAAATTGTGAACCGGCGTAGGACGGAATGCAACTCGCGCTCTGATTGGTTGAACGGTATGTGCCCGGGCCACCCCGGCCACAAGCCATATTTGTTTGTTATTTCGTTAGCTGTCGTATGTAAACACCTATGTTTTCGTGATTTTAAATTGATTTTGTCTTGAAAATAACATATTATCTTTCGAATAAAATGCGGCCTGCTTGTAAAATGGAAGACCAAGATATCCACAAAGCCAACGAAGTATAGAACGATCAAATCAAGGCGTAAAAAATATGATTAGGTTAGGTTAGGTTAGGTTATCTAATTCATTTCTAACTCTACGGGGACATAGACCGACCAATCAGGAAGAACTTGCAGACAGTTGACAATTTGACGCGAGACAGATTGTAATTTAACGGTTTCGCTTCGGTAGATTACAATATAACGAAGAATAATGAGTCAAATTGCAATCATAATGATACGGTTCACAATCTATCGATAGTTTACAATCTCGCTTGATAGATTGTAATCTAACGATATTTAAAATCTAACGGTGACATATATATATGCCAATTGTTTAAAAAAAATCTTAGTCTTAGTCCTAGTCTCCTTGAAGTCATTGTAATCTCACAGGAACTAGATTCAGTATCTATCAATAAAATAAAACAACTTTAGGGGGCGTCCATAAATTACGTGAGACATTTCTCAGGATTTTTTGATGAACGCCCCCTTATTTGTCTCTGATCAACAATATCAGGTACCTATTTTAGTGCTAGCTAAATAAAATGTATATAACACACGACGTAAGTACCACACCCATATAAACCGGCGTGAAATAGTGACATGCTACTGTGTTTCGTACGGTGGGTGCGGGAGCTGCCCATTTCCTTTTCCTCACCCGTCCCACTCCATTCCTTATATCCTTCACCCCTTAAAATCAGACAGCGCATTCGCAGAGGTCTAAGCCTCTACGAATGTTCATGGGCGGTGATCGCTTACCATCAACCACCAGCTCAGTTACCCGCTATGACAAAAAATCTAACCAACAGGTGTTTACTTATACATACATATAACTCACCACACTTCCAGCACTTGATAAAACCCTTAAATCCACAGGACCACTAAATCCAAAATACAATATGGTTACCAAACCAACACCCAGATCGAATAATATAGTAACACTGTGAAATAATAATTTTAAATACAATATAATTTTTTTGTCTCTCCACATTATAATGCGTAGTTACTGTACAAGGTGTTTTCTTGCAATAAAACTTATGTAAATGATTATATAATCACTGTTCAAGGGTCAAGGTGCTGGATTTGGAATCTGTGGAAGGTATGAAGCTTTATTCGACTAGCTGTCCGCCCCGGCTCCGTCCGAGTAGACATCTGATGCAGTAAGATACGAATGTTTATCCTACTAATATTATAAATGCGGCAGTGCAGCAAAGCAGTGGTGGCTCAGTGGTGAGAACCTCGGACTTCAAAATCGATAAGTCGGGGTTCGATACCGGGCGAGCGCGCAGGAAATAAATTGATTTTTCAATTTATCTGCGCATGTAGATAACATCACCACTGCTTCAACGGTGAAGGAAAACATCGTGAGGAAACCGGCATGTCCAAGAATTAAAAGTTTGACGGCATGTGACATCTGCCAACCCGCACTTGGCCAGCGTGGTGGATTATGGCCTGAACCCTCACAGGAGGCCTGAGTCCCAGCAGTGGGAACATATATGGGCTGATGATGATGATTATAAATGCGAAAATTCGTAAGGATGTGTGTGTTTGTTGCTGTTTCACGCAAAAACTAATGAACCGGTTGCAATGAAATTTGGTACGTAGATAGCTGGACAACTGGAATAACATATAGGCAACTTTTTATCCCGATATTCCTACGGGATACGGACTTACGCAGGTGAAACCGCGAGCCGCAGCTTGTATGGGATAAATATTACCCACATACTGACTACGTACGTATAGTATATGTATAGATGTATGTACGAAATATATTATCTTTGCAATTTTTTGTGTTTGTTCCGGTTAATCTCTGGAACGGTTGGACTGATTTTGATGGGACTTAATTAGTAGGTAGCTGATATAATGAGGGAAAACTCAGGTTTTTAACTTATTAGTTCCGCAGGTGAAACCATGTGACGCTGAATATACTTAAACTGTATTATCCAGTTAGGAATACTATTTTAACTTGCATATTAAGTTTTCTCATTACAAACATTACTTGTTAGCATAGATTCATAAAAATGGTTTAGCCGTTTTGGGAGTGAGAAAGTGACAAAAAACAACGATCGCATTTGTGATTTTGATATACCTATAATTCATGGTTTCCTAATTATAAATAACAGATGAAAATTTACATTAACGATTAATTATTCAAAAATTAAACCCCCATCAAAGTCAGAAGTAAACCAAATTTAAATGAGACCACACAGGAGGCAGCAGCTTTCAAATAAAAGAAGAATCATGAAAATCGGTTCACCCAATAAAACGTTAAGAGGTTACAAACACAAAAAATACAATTCAATTGATATGCTCTTTTTTGTAATCGATTGAATAGTGTCAAATCGTCTATTAAAACATCAAAAATAGATGAAACCTAAGTATTTTCCTATACTTTTAAATAGACTTCCTAGTTTTATTAACATTAACAATTCAATTGTTGTGTCTATAAACAAAAGAATAGCTATAATTAAGCATAAATAATCTGAGTCTAGGTCACAAGTTTAACCTAGATTATGAATCCATAAATACGAATGTATAGATTACAATAGCAAATTGTTATTAATATATAATGATAAATTCTGTCTGTCTGTCTGTCTCATCTTCACGCCTAAACCACTGAACCGATTTGGATGAAATTTCTGAGCAAGATAACTTGAGAGCTGGGAAATGCCATAGGTTTAATCCCGGAAATCCAACGGGAACGGGAACGTGGACTAAGCCACGAGCGTAAAACTAGTGTTATAAATACGAACTCTGTCTGTCTGTCTCTTAAATACGCCAAAACAAATGAACTAATGAAATTTGGTACAGAGATAATTTAAGACCATTGAAAACATAAGATCGTTTTTATATTAACACTAGCTAACCCGGCAAACGCTGTTTATCATTTAGGGTTATAAAAAATAGATGTTGGCCGATTCTCAGACCTACCCGATATGCACACAAAATTATATTACAATTGGTCCACCCGTTTCGGAGGAGTAAGGTAACTAACATTATAACACGAGAATTCTACATAAGTCCTAAGGTATTCCCGTATAGTTCCCCTCGGACTGCCTCCTTTTGCTTCGACAACGCGAGCGAAGCCGCGGATGGTAAGCTAGTGCAAGATAACATCATAATTATATAAATGGACCTTCATTTATATCGCAATATGCGAATAATATTCTACTTCCGTATGAAGAAATTGTTATTTTGTGAATATTTGTTTAAACATCGCGTTTTATTTCTAACTAGCTGTCCGCCCCGGCTTCGCCCGTAGTACATATATAGCCTATAGCCTTCCTCAATTAGTGGGCTATTTAACACTGAAAGAATTTTTAAAATAGGATCAGTATATCCTGAGATTAGCGCGTTCAAACAAACAAACTCTTCAGCTTTATAATATTAGTATAGGTATTATTTAAAATCTAAATATTCAGAAAAACAACGCACCTACATGTAGTTAATATTGAAGTTGTGATTCTGTTAAGTTTAATTATTTTAGTTAAGTTATCTCACAGTAATTATTTATGTTTTACTAGATGCGCCGCGCAAGTCCGCATCCCGTAGGAATATCGGGATAAAAAGTTGCCTATATATTATTCACAGAATATCGGCGTGAAATAGTAATGCCAATGCTACTATGCTTAATTCGGTGAGTGGGGGAGCGAGAGGCCCGTATCCTTTTCCCGACCTCTCCCAGTCCCTTCCTTACCCCTTCTTTAAAAGTTGGCATTCTATATTAAGATGCGTAATGTCTTCAAACGAACTTACGCCTTGCGAATGTTTATGGGCGGTGGAAGCGCTTGCCAAAAGTATCCTATGTGCTAATCCAGACCCTAATCCAGTATATAAGTGTATAATCTATGCTCTGATACGTCTTCAAATATCATACAGTTAAACGTCTCGCGAGAAAGAGGAATAAACATCCAAACATCCAAATTTAATTTTTAGTTTTATAGCATTGGAATGCTTTTCATAAATGAGAAATTTTTTGAAAGAATAGAAAAATATTTCTCATCCAAACATCCATACAATCTTTTGTATTTATAATATTAGTTGAATGATAGATTTTCTTGTGTCAATGGTAAATATGCATTCGGAATATCAAGCAGGTTTAAATGTTGTTTTTATATACATTATGTACGTCATAAGTTGTTACAAGTCCATAAAATTTTGAAATGAACCAGTTTTTAGAATTCCGTGTTTATAAATAGTTGAATTTTAATTATAATAATATTATCCTATTGATATTATAAATGCGAAAGTTTGTATGGATGTATGGATGTTTATTACTCTTTCACGTAAAAAGTACTGAACCAATTGCCATGAAATTTGGTACGTAGACAGCTGGATAACTGGAATAACATAAAGGCAACTTTTTATTCCGATATTCCTACGGGATACGGACTTACGCGGGTGAAACCGCGGGACGGATAATTTTTTATATCAATTATATATTACTAGCTGCGCGCCGCGGTTTTACCCGCGTAAGTCCGTATACCATAGACATATCGGGATAAATGTTACCTATATGTTATTCCACTTGTCCAGCTGTCTACGTACCAAACTTCATTGCAATCGGTTAAGTAGTTTTTGCGTGAAAGAATAACAAACACACGCACATCCTTACAAACTTTCGCATTTATAATATCTGTGTACTAGTGCTTTATAAATGAGAAAATTTTAAAGAATCGAAAAACTCACTAATCCCTTATTTGTCGAGATGTTCTCGATTCAAACGCATTTATGCTTTTGTTTAGTTATTCGATCTATCTGGGTTTTTCACCCAAATGGCGTGATTCTTTTTCTATTTGATATGAAATTGGTGAGATTTGATGCAGTTTTTATCAACTTCAAAGTTCAAATAGATGAGTGGGTAGCGCTTATAGTATTTATTTATTTTACGATTTTGAATGGTGTTTGAGTCATTAATTTCTATTTACTATATATATTTAAATATAATTATATAATCTGTAGTGGTACATATCCTAGGGATATGGGTCGTTTTTGTAGGAAATAATTATCATAAATTATAATATATCCTAAATATAAAGGCACTAGTATTTTATTGTGTTATCCGTGATACAGATATCTTAAAAAGTCAAGACTGAATGACAGTTTGTCTAAATATATATAACTCAAAAGTGGCTGACTGACATAGTGATCTATCAACGCACAGCCCAAACCACTGGACGGATCGGGCTAGAATTTGCCATGCAGATAGATGTAGTGACGTAGGCATCCGCTAAGAAAGGATTTTGATAAATTCTATCCCCAAGGGGATGAAATAGGGGATCTAAGATTGTACTATGAAAATTTATTAAGACCGCGCGTGTGAAGCTACGGGCAACAGCTAGACTAAACTAAAGCTTAGTATTTTCTTGTGTTTGATTTTGCGCGAGTATTATACATTTAGAAATTAAAAACTTTTTAACGGAGTTTTCTCCGCAGTTGGTTAAAATACTCCACATACCAACTGCGAAATAGGTGGAGGTAGTTCACAAAAAACAATTTTTGTATGACCTTCAAGACATATAACATCTCAGTCTCCCCGTGACCACGCTCGCTGTAAAGTGTTCGAAACGTCGGGTTAATAATATAATGAATAAATCGCGTTTAAAATCCGTTAAAAAGTTTTTAATTTCTAAACTAAAGCTATTAGGGCGACTTAGTTTATGTGATAACATTGTATTTGGAAGTATTGTTTTTAAAACGGTATGTATGTCCTAGAGCATATTCTACTAAACTCATTAAAATCTCTACACTATATCAGTACAAAAACAATAAAGCTAAAGGTGGATTTTATATATAACAAGCTGCACGTCCCGGCTCCGCCCGGATAGCCATTTATCGATATATATCGATATATAAACTATCCTATCTTTAAATTGGATCAAACTGCACATGGTGTATAAATTTGAAAATTTGAAAAATGAAAGGTTGAGTTGTTTAGGAATCCATCGCGGACAAACAACGTGACACATAATATATATCAAGATATATCAAGATTATCCTAGTCATAAGGCAATGATAGCGCACGTGTTTAATATAAATATAAATCACGTTTACTTGTAACGCTTTATATTACTATCATTTGCACATATTAAAATACTAGCTGCGCCCCGCGGTTTCACCCGCGTAAAAGTCCGTATCTCGTCGGAATCTCGGTATAAAGGGGCCTATATGTTATTTCCAGCTGTCTACGTACGAAATTTCATTGCAATCGGTTCAGTAGTTTTTGCGTGAAAGAGCAACAAACACACACACATCCTTACAAACTTTCGCATTTATAATATTATTATAGTAGGATTATCACGCTCTTACGAGTGAAAAATAAGATAGAAACATAAGTAGAAGTCTTTCTCAGAATCTGGAGATAAAATTAAGATATTTATTTTCACCAAATGGATACATACATAGTCGTAGATACGTTTCCTAAAACTGTTTTAAATCTTGATCAAAATATCATTAAATTGAAGTAATATAAGGAAACTATTGTATTGTCACCTATAAGTGTAAGTAGTTTGAATTAAATGTGCACATTTATAATTCATCGAAATCAAGTCTAAAGGAGTCGGTTACATACTAGCATACATCCCTACTAACTATGTCTGTCTGTCTGTTGCGCTTTCACGCCGAAACCACTGAACCGATTTTGACAAAATTTGGTATGAAGATAGAACTGAAATTGGGAGTCCAATGGTTTTTGCTTGAAAACGATACGAACATACAAAAATAAATTTTGTAAAATTACCGTGATGCCTAATATCTATAATCTGTTTTCTAACTTTTTTTATATTCATTGTCAAGATATTTTCTTTATATCTCGGTTTTTCTTCTCTATGGATGTTGTATTCTAGATCCGTCAAAGACAACAAAAAAAAAAACAATAAATAGTAACAAAATTACATGTAATTCTCATACACGGTAACGTCGTTATTTGTATAAAATTCCACGTAATACGAGACTGGATATTATCGCGGCAAATTCCTCTCTCGATCGACCCTGAGTTGTGAGTACATAAGATTTATAAAGAAATTAAATCTATATTTATCGTATACAATGTAATTGTAGTGATCTATTAATACGCAAATAGGTGATGAAGTTCTTCACTCTTGCTTGATATGATGCTCGTATATTGATATTTGATGATATAATGATTAATGATATGATGATATATAACCCCGAGCGACTTACACGAGTCGCTATTGCAGACTGACTTAATAAGTCATAATTGAAGACGGTCGTATAAAGCGCTGAATCAGGATGTACGGCTAGCCCGTACATATACATTGATAAGATTGTGACAGAATCCCAAATTATTTCTTTTTTTATGTTATAGCCGGCAATGGAGCTGGTGGGTCGCCTGATGGTAAGCACTACCACCGCCCATGAACATTTGGAGAGGCGTAAGGCCAATTGCAGACCTTACGCCTCTACTGGGAAGGGTAAGGAAAATTTTATAGGCCTCTATGTTTGAAAGCCAATATCTCCCGAGTTATTCATCATCGATCATTTATATATGGTCTAGTTTTAGACACTTTAAGGCTGTTGCAAGTTGTCTGCGTACAGCTGGTATAATACATAGGTAAACCTTTTCGACCCAGCAGTTCCTGAGATGCGCACGTTCAATCATACAAAATCTCCAGCGTTTTATTATTAGCTTTTATGGATGAAATTACATAGTGCATACGTAGTCCTATTTAAAGTCAATCTCATCTAGGTTATTTAAAGCCTATATGACGTGTGTTGTGTAGTTTTTTTGTAGTGTGTGTGTGTGTGTGTGTGTGTGTGTGTAGTTTTTTGTGTTATATATTTTAACTTTGTATCACCGCTCAACGAGTTTTTTTATGTCATAGTTAACAACTGAGCATAAGGAAAGGATCGACAGCTGGAAAGAAGGGATAAACTGTGAATGGATATACATCTTGGATAATAGTAATAACCTATCTTTTTTTCATAGTGGGGAAATCTTACATACATACCCACGCCCCCCCCGGGAAAGAGGCCGTGGGTTATGTCGGATTCCTACCGACTAAAACCCCGCTATGTTCCGACGAGCCGCTTTAGTGAAGGGGTCAAGGGAACTGGTTAGTATACGTCCGCGACAGTATTATCCTATCCTGCTATAATATTATAAATTTGAAAGTTTGTGAGGATGGATGTGTTTGTTACACTTAAAAAAACGTAAGTAGTAAGTAATTTGGTACGTAGACTGTTAGACAACTGGAATAACACATAGTCAACTTTTAACCCGATATTCCTACGGGATACAGACATACTCGGGTGAAACCACGGGGCGCAGCTAGTAATATTATGTATTTCCTAATCTAAATCATGTGCAAAAATCTAATCAATGTTCTAAATTTTATCTCGTGTTAATAATTAAGTGACTTTATATCTTAATAGGAATAAATGTCTTAAACCTAAACCTAACTTAACCAAACCTAATACATGCATTATACAGACATCTAATATTTTAATTGATTAAAATATGATATATATATATATGATATAAATATATTTCATAAATTAAAATCACGCTACCTAAAGCTATAACGAAATTATTATGTCATTAAACCGGTCGCGGTAAACATTGTAAAATATTACAAATAAATAATAAATTCCCTTAGATTTTGTCCGAATTCCCTAAGATTATGTAACTCTTTTTAACCATGTTTGTCACAGAAGTGTTATACTTTCAAGTGCCTTATATACCACATAGTACTAAATAGTTAGTTACTATGTTATATAGTCATATAGGATCAATTTTGTTTTAATCCTATCGAATTAAATATCGAAGTGAAGGACCTTAGAAGGTAACTGCAATGTCATTTTTAAATCATGAATTATTCACGGAGTCAAGCTGTTTTTTTATTTCAACAATTGATTTTAACCCATCGGGAATTATATAAGAAAACGATATTTTGGCTCGATTAGCTTAATAATTTTTGCATTTCACTATAGTTATATTTTATTTGCCTTAAATCCTATCCTAGTAATCCTACTAATATCATAAATGAAAATTTTGTAAGGTGTGTGTATTTGTTGCTCTTTCACGCAAAAACGACTGAACCGATTGCAATGAAATTTGCTACGTAGATAGCTGGACAGCTGGAATAACATATAGGCAACTTTTTATCCCGATATTCCTACGGGATATGTACTTACGCGGCTGAAACCGCGGAGCGCAGCTGGTGATTTTATAAATTGAACAAAATAAGAATATTGCTTATGGACAGATTTTAAACGCGATTCATACAATAAAATTCGATTAATCGGTCAGTATAATATCGGTTTCAAAAAGTCTTTATTTACCAATTGAAAACAAAAAAATATAATATAGTCGCGGGAAATCAACTAAAGAAATACAAATAATACTTACAAAATTCCAATTAGTGAAAAAAGCAGGCGCCAAGTATTTTAGATTCTGTATTACTGGGTGCTTCGTGGATGCGTCACCAATTTTATACCATATGTACATGGCCCAGCACAAGACTGCATTATGCCCCAAAAAATATAACAAATGATAGGCGGTCCTAACAAACAAATGAAAACTACACCTTCTTTCAACACTCGATACACTAGGCAAGCCAGTTTCTACGTCTGCCATTATTAACGCATAAATAATTATATCCTATCTATATAAAAACACTTATTACTGCTTATATGAATAAAAACACAAAATCACAGTTCGATTTGACATTCCAAATTTCATAACATTGAAAAAGTATATACAATTTCGCGCCACATTTTAAAAATGGAACGTTTTAAAAAAAACGCGTTGCCATGATATTATTCGCGTGTATCTGTGTAGAGGTAAACCTCTTTAATGATTTCTACGCGTGTTTCATTCAATTATAAAAAAATAAAACATGAATATTATATAGGTATCCGCACTTTGGAGTTTATAACAATTAATTTCGAATGGATATTATTATAAATTAATGTAAGCGTTCTATTATTATTATTTTTAAATAATGTGGCGTATTCACTGTACCTTTTTTTAATTTTAAATTTGTATTATTTACTGATTTATTCATATGCTATTTTTGGTTATAAATGTGCAGATAAATTATTCCTCAAACTTGATATAGTGAGAGATACAATAAAAAAATCTTTGTTTTACTTAAGTTGACTCTAAACGTATGAATTTATTACGAACAATGAAATTTGAAACGATGTAATTCAATGATTATAAAAACTTTAACTTATTATGAACGTATTACTTTTTAATTTTACTATATTACTGTATAGAATACATTGCCAGTCGACGAATAAAATTAATTTATTTTCATCATTCCCCGCTGTATTTTTAGTACATTTATTTAAAACACTAACAATTGAGATAATTGTTAGTGTTTTTGCTAATGTGTTTTAGCGTCCGGATCCATCAAGTAACGTTTGTATTTAAATATTGTTATTTATTGTTATTATGAAATTGCGTGTTATTTCGGCTTAAAACTTTTTTCCATTAAGAGGCATATGTACTTACGTAAAGTAGGATTCATTATTAACGTATTAGTAATAACGAGATCCAATATCAGCATGAATATTATATTTATAAAGCATTAAATATGATTATATTAACAATTAACAAGAAAAAACTAACAATTATTTGTTTTTTATTTATTGCGGTGTAGTTGAATTTGGAGGCAGTGAGTGGAACACTATATCGTATAATCTGTATTTTTTAACGAATATTATCTGTGGTATTTGGTTATCTGTGGTTTTAACTAACAATCCCTCTTTGTCACGATCCCAATCGGTATATATTGTTTTAACTTACATATAGAAAAAAAACTTTCGATGTGTATTTTTGTAACATTTCACAAATTATGTCCAGGGACCAATTACAATAAACTCAGTATTCCTCTATAATAAATGCCCCTGCTTTATATTATCTCGAACAAATATTTATTTATTCAACAAGACACTTTAAGAAGTTCTTGCATCGTCATAAATCGTAATCCATAGATTAATATTGTAACCATTTCCCACCGGTTCGGAAAGCAGTTTCTACAGAGTCTTCTCTGTAGCCGGCAAGAAACTCTGTAGTTGCCGTTTTCAAATCATGTCAATTTGCATTTTAAGTACCTATTCATATATTGTAATGTTGACAAAGAAGATCGTTATCATACATCATCCATTCTGCATGTTAGGGGGTAATAAAAATACTCACATAATTCCAATTGGTGCAATACATCAGCGGGAAGTATTTCAAATTCAGTAACATGGGATCCTGGGTATCCATTAAAAACACCTCATACCAAATTGTAAAACCCCAAATTGCCACAGCGCTGCAAAGAGTAAAACACAACACGTGAAATGCTGTCCTTAATATGAACAATATTGTTATTTTTTCACATCCATCCGGTACACTGTGGTGGGATTCTATGTCTTCCATTTTGACAGCTATTTTTTTAATTCAAGATTTTTTTTTTGTTACGTCATGGTATTGCTATTTGGTTTAATTGTTTAGCACTGGCTGAATAAATGTTGAGGGTAAATAAAAAAAAAATTCAAACTGGCCACTAGCAATTTGTAGAAAAAAAAATCACACTCGACGACATACACCGTAAGTATGTGTCCAATTAACTTATTTCGTGACTGACTTGTTTATTAGACAATTAAATAACATCCATGATTATGGTATAAAAATATAATAAAAATGTAGATAATAAAACAGTATTGTATCATGTTTTTGCTATTTTAATGTTTTAAGTCTAGAGGGCACCATTTGGAATTTAGCGTCACGATAAAACGGTTCGTATGATAATTGTAGGTAATTTGTCAGTTGTACTAGGGGATATATCTAAATTTGGGACTAACGATCTGAAAATTATTACATAAAATTACAATGTACAATCCCTCTTATGAGTAAGTATAATAAGATTGCATATTTTTGCATTTCTACGTCTTCAAATGTCGCTAACCTTTATTCTGTGACACAGTTACGGATTTTTATAAAATAAACGCATTGTCTACAGTTAATACATTGTATAAGTTAATAAGTCGCTATTTGCAAGTTAGAGCTATGCAACCGACGTCCCTAAAAAGGGAGGATATTTTAAATTCGAGTAAGCATCGGTTTAATAAGAAATTGTTTTCATTTAGTTCCATTTTTGAAAAATGAGAACAATGAAGGACTCCCCCCCCCCACCTTCGAAAAATGTGTCGAAAAAAGGGCAACCATTTTTTATCATTTAATTGACCGCTATTACCCTTGGACTTTGTTCACAAACCTATTAAACTCATAATTCATAATATTCATAATAATTCATAATCCTAACCAGGAATCAAAGCCAATCTCTTGGTTGCTAGAGAACGCTGCCAGCGATGAAGCATTGCTAATGAGAGTTGAGTTTTTAAATGTATCCTAGATTGAATTAAGACAGAATTAAGAATTTTTCATTTATTCTTTCATTCATCCACTTATAAAAATGAAGTGCTTTGTCTTGGTTCAATACTTCGGTTCTTAATTCAAATCGGTTTATTCGTTTAGGCGTAAAGAAGAGACAGACAGAGTTACTGATGCATATACAGTTTATGGAAATTTAATGTTACTAACCCGTCCCGTAGAAATATCGGGATAAAAAGTAGCCTTTATGTTATTCCAGTTGTCCAGCTATCTACGTACCAAATTTCATTGCAATCGTTTCAGTAGTTTTTGCGTGAAAGAGCAACAAACACACACACATCCTTACAAACTTTCGCATTTATAATATTAGTAGGAAGTAGGATAGGATAGGATAAGAACCGATATGAAATTTAACTTAGCAGCTTATGCAAGATAAATGGAGATGATAAGTCATTTCCTTATTTCCCTCTATAATTTAAAAATAATTGCTAGATTCGTTACATAATCATCTAAGATTTGCTGCATCATTGTCCATCAAATCTTATCCTACTAATATCATATGAATGTGTGTGTGTGTTTGTTGCTATTTCACGCAAAAACTACTGAACCGATTGCAATTAAATTTGGTACGTAGACAGCTGGACAGCTGGAATAACATATAGGCAACGTTTTATCCCGATATTCCTACGGGATACGGACTTACGCGGGTGAAACCGTGTTATTACGCGGAAACGGATGGACTGATTTGTATAAAGTTTGCTGTACAAATAGCACATATTAGGTTTTATTACAATTTAACAAGTTCGAGGACATGTGACATCTGCCAACCTGTACTTGTCCATGCTGGACTATGGCCTGTCTTAGGAGGCTTGTGTCCCAGCAGTGGGAACATGTATGGGCTGATGATAATGATGAAGAACCTTTTAACATGCTTATTGCTGACTCGATTTGACCGACTTTAAAAACTTAAAAAATACAAAAGTTTTGTCTTAATAATCTATATATATAAAATTCTCGTGTCACAGTTTTCGTTGCCATACTCCTCCGAAACGGCTTGACCGATTTTGATGAAATTTTTTATGCTTATCCGGTATCTATGAGAATCGGCCAACATCTATTTTTTATACCCCTAAATGATAAGAGTAAGACAGAACAGTGTTTGCCGGGTGCAGCTAGTATTATTGTACTATATATATATATATATATCACAGAAATCATGCATATTCAAGGGTAAAAGAATTTTTAAAAATCAATCCACTAGTTCCTAAGATAAGCGCGTTCAAACGAACGAACCCTTCAGCTTTGTATTATTAATACAGAAATATATGTAATTTGTTTTACTATATTAAAATCCCACCAGCATATGACATTGATATTTCAATAGCGACCTTTAAAACCAGTTTTAACAATCACTTGTTGTAAAATGTATTTTGTTTTTCGTACATTCGTAAGATTTTTGTTAAAAAAAGGAATAAAAACAAATAAAGACAATCTATTTTCAACTTGACTGCCCCCTTGGTACAGTGGTTAACGCCTAAGCGTCGAACCGAGGGGTCCTGCGTTCAATTCCCAGTGGGGACGCCCAAAAAAAAACATGTTTCGGTCAGGACACACTTGTCCCTAAAGAAAAACCGATCAGTGAAACAGATGTACATCATCTGCCCCATACCCCAGTAGGGGACTCGGGACTTCCCTTATTTTCAACTTCGGAAAAGGTGTTTTCAATCCAGCTATATTTTTTTGGGTTTGTTATCTCAGAACTGTATACGGGGTGAACCGATTTTGATGTCATATTTTTATTAAGATACCAATGTGTTCTTTTAATTCGGCCTATCTAATCCTAAATATACACACTGAATCTTAATATATGACTATCTATAACAATATAATGTTCATAGCGAGTCTCATAAGTGCTGGATATATTCTGATTAGCTTACCCGTGACTTTATCAGCTACTTTAACACATTCAGAGTCGTTAGCCAGCAAATCGGTCAAGTGTTAGTCGGATTCCGTAAAATAAATATAATAAAGAGAATCTCCAAAAAAAATAGTCATCCATCAAATTTATGCTACACCAGCTACCCTTGTTTAATCTCTATTAGTCTGGTGACGGACGGGCAGACAGATAGACAGACAAACGGACAGCGAAGTCTTAGAAAAAGGACCTGTTTTACTTTTTGAATACGGAAATCTAAAAATTGTATCAATGACAATGTCTTGTTAATTTTACACCAGATGGCGCTGTAACAAATCATAAACTAACTAACTTATCTCTGAAATGATGGGTGTAGTCACTGTCGCTTCAGTATAACCTTTAGAATAATATTCGTTTATTAATGTAACTTTTAGTATAATATTCATCACCTTTAATAGCATTCGACATATAAAACAATTAAAATGTACACTGATAGAAATAAAACACGACCCTAGAAGTAGTCAAAAATGACAATTCAACAGATTTAGTTCAATTTAGCGCCATTTCTAAGATATGTTGGGGACAACGTACATTTTCCTTGTATCAGTTGCAGCGTCACATACTTTTGTTCTATACGACTGACCATAGTCACGCAAAAATTAAAAAAAAGAAACTCAACATCACACATAACGTTAAAGCACGCAACGTCCTCAATTATTTACCAAAATTTCACTTAACTAATTAAGATTACGAGATTTAATTGTAATTGACCCCTGTATCAAGCAAGTTATTTGGTTAAAATGTATGCATTTTTACATTTGCCCTTTCCACGCGCTTGTGACATTTAGTCCCTTTTTAAAAAAGTAAATTCGAAGCGATAAGTCGCAAAATTTTGAAACTTTCCATTTTTTTTTAAATCCATCAATCAGATGATTATTTAACGTATTTAAATACGTTGTTTTTTAATCTGTAAATCTGATGGTAGGTATGCTATTTGGTAAAAGAATGATAGATAAAAAATAACCCCCTTTCTTTCTCCCAATTTAGGCAATTACAACAATTAAACTCGCTCATAATGAAGCATGCAAGCATTAATTTTGTTATATTAACGGCATAGAAACTGAGAAAATAATTTTAGTAAACATTAGCAACTGGCCATAGATTTCTCCAAAGGAAATTAACGTAATTTTATATGTTGAATAAATCTTATAATTACTTTAACTGGATTTTAAATGTCAATAAATTATGTACTTGTAACATATAACTTTGTATTAATTTTTCTTTTTTAAAAATGAAATAAACTTCATGAAAATATACATTAAGACTTTGAGATTTTATTTTTCTCATACTTGCAAAAAATAATAAAAATGCATAACAGCTGGCAGATATAAGAACATTATTTTAAAAACAATAAAAAACGAATTCCATGACTAAAAGTTGGATATAAATGAATACATTATGTTTTATTCGAAACAAATTACACTAAAAAAATCACTTATCAAAGAAGGAAATACTCAACGTAAATGAATGAGAAACATCCGCGTGCAAAACAAGGTCAGAGACCACATTATGCTGTGTGTGTGTTCAAAACTGGATGTGTAAAGAAAGTAGTATCTATAAAGCTGCTTTCCCGCTAAGATGTCAGTCCAACCTTGAACGTGAAAGCGCACGCCATTCTGCGCGCGAAAAAAAAACACGCGGCAATTTTGACTTTGACGTTTGACATGGCGCACCAAAAAGTTTTTATATTCCTTTTAATTTTCGGTACGGTTCACAGTGCTAGTATAATAGAAACGTCATATGAATATGTTATGAATTTAGGTAAAAATTTAGCGCCTAGTTTCATGTCGATTTTGGACTGTTTTGGTGAACAAGATGCGTGGGTCTGTGCTAAAGAAAAGGCGGGAATCATTTTTGACGGCTGGGACAAGGAAGTTGATAAGCAAAGGCGAATGTGGCGAGGTATAACTATTTTTTAATTCTTTTTATCAATAGATAATAAAAAATAATCATAATAACAGGTACATGTTAAAATAATATTATCTAAAAATATGAATATGGTATAATTAAATTGAATAAATTAAAAAGTTACTTAATGAGGATAATAATGCATAGAAAAGTTTAAATAAAATAGAATAATTGTACTGTTATGGGTAATCTCTCACTACAATTAGTTGTTAATTGTTTAAAATAAGGTATTTTTAAATTATTTTTTATTGAAAAATTATACTTGCAATATTGCATGTTAAAAGATATATCTGAATCCTTATAATCAAAGAAATAAAACATTAAATTGGTGAATTTTATCATACTCACATAATACACCAGGCATAGGCACTAACTTCGTGATATTAAAATAATATAAAAAACAAAATCTTTATATACTAAGAAGCATTTTCTATTTTTTATCTCTATAATACAATTTTGTTATATTTTTATGTTTTTTGCACTAAATAGGCGCCAATTCGAAAAATTCCTTCATCATTGGAAAATTATTCCAAATTAAATTAGAATCTATAATTTTATGTTATCTGTGGTAGTACGTTAACTGTGTGAATATTATATTATACTAGCTGCGCCCCGCGGTTTCACCCGTCTAAGTCCGTATCTCGTAGGAATATCGGGATAAAAAGTAGCTTATATGTTATTCCAGTTATCCAGCTGTCAACGAACCAAATTTGATTGCAATCGGTTCAGTAGTCTTTGCGTGAAAGAGTAACAAACACACACATCCTTACAAACTTTCGCATTTATAATATTAGTAGGATAGTAGGATAGGACTAGCTATAATACTCCGCTAATATGTAGCCTATGTGCTAATCCAGACTATAGTCTATATCTATACCAAATTGCATACACATACGATAAGCTATTCGCGCGAGAGTAACAAACATCCATACTTACAAACTTTCGCGTTTATAATATTAGTGGGATCTAAACAATACCACCAACCACTGTAATGCGGAAGAGTCTAACACGGTCACTGACACCACTGTTATTTATAACAGATTAGGTGGGCCATAGAATCGACCGTTGTGTCTTATAAATAATTCCTATTAATTTTATTTTTAGTTTTATAGCATTGAAATCCTACTTTATCCTACTATCCTACTAATATTATAAATGCGAAAGTCTGTAAGGCTGTGTGTGTGTTTGTTGCTCTTTCATGCAAACACTACTGAACCGGCTGCAATGAAATTTGGTACGTAGAGAGCTGGACCACTGGAATAACATATAGGCAACTTTTTATCCCGATATTCATACGGGATACGGACTAACGCGAGTGAAACCGCGGGGCGGAGCTAGTGCTTTATAAATGAGAATTTTCGAAAGAATAGAAAAAAAATTGATCATCCCGCCCCGTGATCAAAATTTTTTCTAATTCCTATTAATATTAAAAAAGTGGTAGTACGTGGAAGTCGAGCACGCTTCGGCACGAATTGGGCCAGCTCGCACCGGGGAAGTACGACACCCCAACAGAACCGGCGTGAAAAAGTAGCATGGGCCCGTTTCCTTATCCTCTCCCTTCCCAATCCATTCTTATGTTCCCGTCGACAATTCTCTCCTTATCCCCTTCAAAGCGGGCAGCGCACTCGCAGAGGCACTAACTCTGCGAATGTTCACTTACCATCAGGCGAACCACTAGCTCAGTTCCCCGTTATGACATAAAAAAAGTAACTCTGTTTTTCTATATTCTTCAAAAAGCCCGAGAAAAGACATGAAAGTGAATTCACGTGTCCCCTAGTGGGTATGGGGCAGATGATATACATCTGTTTCACTGATCGATCTTCTTTATGGACAAGCTTGATCAGTCGCCACCGGGAGTCGAAGCCCAGGGCCCATCATATCTTATACACCAAAATCCATAATGATAATAAAATTACTTTAATGAAATGATACGTTAATGAAATGAAATTGACTAGAAGAAATAAATCGCTTCTATAATGGCCCCTGTGTGCAGTCACCATTGAGTGATGCTATACACTTGACTATTAAATGGTTATTATAATTAAGATGATGCAGAGAAAAACCCATTAAAATAACTAGCTGTAATAAATTATACTTATTATCTAATTTCCATTTATTTTCTTACTAGCTGCGCCTCGCGGTTTCACTCGCGTAAGTCCGTATCCCATAAGAATATCGGGATAAAAAGTTGCCTATACGTTATTCCAATTATCCAGCTGTCTACCTACCAAATATCATTCCAATTGATTCAGTAGCTTTTGCGTGACAGAGTAACGAACATCCATACATACGTAAATCCATCTATACTTACATACTTTCGCGTTTATAATATTAGTAGCATAGGATACGTGAAAGCGAAAGAATGCTTATTTAATCCTGAAAATGGATAAGCTTATAAAAATATGTTTTGGTACAACAGTAGAAGACCATCTAAGCATTGCTTATCAGGGCCAAAGCCCTACTAATATAATGAGAAAATAACTTTAGCTGTCTGTCTCTTCTTCACGTTCACGTAAACTAGGTCAATTATAAGCTATATGCATTTTTTTAGAAATCTATTGTTTTTTTGTGTTTATTATTTCAAACACTTTTCATCAGCCCATACATGTTCCCACTGCTGGGACACAGGCCTCCTATGTGGGTTCAGGCCATAATCCACCACGCTGGCCAAGTGCGAGTTGTCAGATGTCACATGTCGTCGAACTTTTGATTCTTGGACATGCCGGTTTCCTCACGATGTTTTTCTTCACCGTTTCGAGCAGCTATTATTCTCATGTGCAGATAAATTGAAAAAACAATTTATTTCCTACACATTCTACTGGTCTCGAACCCCGAGTTACCGATTTTGAAGCGCGAGGTCCTCACCACTGAGCCACCACTGCTTTTATACCTGTATACCTGATTACATTCAGGTTATTAGTAATTAAGTAATTATTAACGAATTTTTATTAAATATGGCGGTTACAGGTTGCACATTGGTGGTTTAACAGTGACAGCGTAACGAACAGACAAATAAACAAACATTTGCATTTGTATTATTAATATGTATTTATAAGCCGCAGGTGTGACGACATGTACGCTACACTGAATTAATCACAATACAAAACACTTCATTGCACGTCGTACCGTCTGTTCGTATGCCCACACCATAAAAACAGGTGGACCGTCATGAATAAAGAATCAAGAACCAATGCATTCGCACAATAAAATCATTCGTACACACTCGCTTTCCCCAACTTTCGTCTGTGGAATTTTAAACGATGACACACATATATTTTTGGTATAATCCTACGTCTTATGAATGATATTATAAAAAAAAAAATGTTCATGTATCGCGAATGAAATTTCCATATATGCGTGGTGAAAGTTAATTAGGATGTTGATTGCATTAGCACGGATTGAGCTGAGTTGGTTTCCCTTTTTTCAAGGACGCCCTAACGACCAAATCTTTTTCTGTTTTTTTTTATTATTATTTTTATTTTTGTTTTGTTCTTGAAATAAATGTATTTTCTTTCTTTCTTTCAATTTGTATTATATAGTTCAGCCTAGTATAGTATTATGTTATCTGTGGTAACGGCTCGGTAATGGTTGTTCTGCCTGCACCCTTATATCTTGGGGGTATAGTCCTATCCTACTAATATTATAAATGCGAAAGTTTGTGTACTCATTCACGCAAAACGTACTGAACCGATTGCAATGAAATTTGGTACGTAGATAGCTGGACAAGTGGATAAACATATAGGCAACTTTATATCCCGATATTCCTACAGGATTCAAACTTACGCAGGTGAAACCGCGGGGCGCAGCTAGTTATTTAATAATAGTTTACAATCCTTCGAGAATTTTACACATTATGTATTGTTCGCGGCTTTTCTTGCTTAGTAATATAGCTAGTAACCTTTATCATTCAGGGATCACGCACAATTAACATATCCAAAGGTTTTTGAAATCGGTTCAACAGTTTCCGACATTAGCGCGTCCAAACAGACTCTTCAGCGTTTTATTATTAGCATAGACACATTTCTTCTCTTAAACTAAGCGTATATTTAATACCTTAGTTTATAATAGACTCTACGCTTCAATAAGTGAGCATAAAACAATTTTTTATCACTTTTCAAACACCAATGATATAATTATCGCCTCTGGAGTCGAGACACGTAAACAAATGAATTGCATACTTCGGATGTTTTCTCTTGACAATAGAACAGAGAGGGAAAACGTGGGAGGATTTATTTGATATCACACGGATTAATGTGCACGAGTCATAAATCAATTAGACTACACTTTTCTTTTGCTTCAGTCTGTCTATGTTTTTATTTATTTTATTTATTATACTTTATTGCTCTGGAAAAATTACAAATTGAGACTTATCCTAGGTGACATTATTACAAATGGCAGTCTTATCGCTAAATAACGATTTCTTCCAAGCAACCGATTGCACTGAGAAAAGTTAAAATAGAGAATAGGAGTAGGAAAGAGCATAAAGAGTATGTATGTATATATATTATCATATATGTTGTTATTTATTTATAGGCAACCTGTAGATCTGTTAAAAGATCTTGATTAACTTAAAACTACAGTACATATAGACTTAAGCGTTCCAAATACGAAAGACCTTCTCGAATGAAAGATTAGAAGAGAAGATAGAATACGGTCTTTTTTTGTTTTTTTTTTACTAAATAACTCAGCGGATTTTCAACCAATTGACTTTTTTATGTCTTAGCGGGCAACTGAGCTGGTGGTTCGCCTGATGGTAAGCGATCACCACCGTCCATGAATATTCGCAGAGGTAATGCCTCTAAGAATGCGCTGCGCGCTTTTAGGTGAAAGGATAAGGAAAGCGACGGGAACATAGGAATGGGCTGGGATAGGGGAGGAAAAGGAAACGGGCGGGGGGCGTGATTCTTTTTTTGTTTGATAGAATATGGTTTTTGACGGTGAGAATCTGGAATGATGCACGTACAGGGATGTCGATGACGTTTTGTGAAAGGGAAACGGGCCTCCGGCTCCCCAATCATCGTACGAAACACAATAGCATGCTATTTCACGTCGGTCTTGTGTACCACACCCCCACAGACTGGCCAAATTCGTGCCAAGCGTGCCGACTCCCACATAACAAAATTAATAATTCTCATAAAGTATTAAAACTCCGATATCTATTTCAGAGGAGGCAGATGCCGAAGTGAGATCGTCAGGGCGATCGTTGGAAGAAATGCCCTCGGTTCTTGGGAAAGAGATAGAAGAGGGTCTTGGGTCTCTTTCTGACTTGGTACAGAATGGTGTGGCGAGGTGAGTCATTTAAGAGTTAGTTTTTCATGAAATACAGATTTTTGTAACATATTTTTTATATTTACTGAGGTGTCAAAAAAAATTGACCGCCACCTTGGTACAGTGGTTAACGCGTGAGCTTAGAACCGAGGGGTCCTGGGTTCGATTCCCGCTGGGGACGCACAAAAAAAATTGTCTAGGTCTGGCAGGACACAGAAGGCTGATCACCTACTTGTCCATAAAGAAAATCGATCAGTGCATCAGATGTATATCATCTGCCCCATACCCCAATAGCGGACACGGGACTTCATTTCTTTTTTTAAGAATGTCTGTTAATTATCTCATTGAAAAACAGTACATATAATGGAATATAGAACCTCCTTAATATAAGTGGATAAAAAATAGCTATTGTAATTTGTCATAGCGGGCAATTGAGCTGGTTGTGGCTAGAAGTACTTAAAAAGATTCTAAATGCTACAAAATGACAACAATTTACTATCAACGATCACGCCAATCGGAAAGCCCATGGAGTTATCGGATAACAGAACCAAAAAATACATTCGAATTTGGAACACCTTTGTTTTTGGGTGGTTGGTTAACATTAGGTGTGTATATAAAAAAACGAAATATCAGGAAAAGTAACACATTTGTTCAGATGATTTTCAAACGACTTGTATTTTTTATGTGTTGTTACGTCATAACTTGTACTGGGTAAATCGATTTTTATAATTATTTCTTTATTTGAAAGCTGATGCCTCACATATAGTTCCATTTAAATTTGGTCTAGATCTGACAATTTGAAGGTAGTTTACTTTTTTGCTAAAAATAATTATTGTATGTGATAGGTGAACGACCCATCTATTTGCTGTATGTTTTGTGATCGTACCCACATTAACTGCTGGGTAAATTGCGATTTGTATAACACATTAATTAGCTTCACCTGTATCATCATCATCATCATCATCAGCCCATGTGTTCCCACTGCTGGGACACAGGCCTCCTATGAGGGTTCAGCCCATAATCCACCACGCTGGCCAAGTGCGGGTTCACCTGTATGTTTGTATGTAACCGACTTCTTTAGACTCGATTTCATTTCGACCCACTTTAAGCGGACAGATTTAATTCACTTTGTATTAGAGCAAGTGAGACAATTTAGTTGATTCTACCACTGAACACTGTTTTTAGTTTTTTTAACTATACTAGTTGCGTCCCGCGGTTTCACCCGCGTAAGTCCGTATCCCGCAGGATCGGGATAAATAGTTGCCTATATGTTATTCCAGTTGTCCAGCTGTCTACGTACCAAATTTCATAGCAATCGGTTCAGTAGTTTTTGCGTGAAAGAGTAACAAACACACACACATCCTTACAAACTTTCGCATTTATAATATTAGTAGGAATAGTAGGATAGGATTTATCTCAGTAATGTAAATTAAGATTTAATATAAAGCATTGTTCACATTCACAAAACTATATGTAATATGATATATGTATAAAAACCTTTATCACCTGTTTCGGCGAAAGTCGGTGAAATTTTATAACCATTCGAGTTGATTCCTTTAAGAGATTACACAATTTCTCTTTTTATCGCAATAGCTGATGCACGTGGCTTTCCACGCTTTATGTTACATATGCATTTTTTATATATGTATATTGTGAGTCAATCATAAGAGGCCTGTGTCCCAACAGTGGGAACATTTATGGGCTGATGATGATGATGATGATGATGATGAGTCAATACTGTTTTAAAGTTCGAATGCTAAATAAAACCACGCAACGCCGCGTGCATAACCTAGTACGTTATGTAATTATGGGAAATTTTCGAAACAACGTCGACACTAATTAATATTGAAATCACACAATTTAAAACCGGTTCTAAACCCGTCACTTTACTTTCACTCACAAATAAACGTGTTTATAATATTTTATGATCTTAACTCATTTAGACCGCGGTTTTGTTGTCGTTTCTCAAACATAACCTCCTTTTTTGCAGTCGGTTGAAAAGTGTGTTAAAACACATAAGCAGAAAAGATAAGAATAGAAATGCTTACGATCAATTAATATTTTTGGTTAAGCGGGCAACTGAGCTGGTAGTTCGCCTGATAGTAAGCGATCACCAACGCCCATGAACATGCGCCTCTGCGAATGCGCTGCCTGCTTTTAAGGGGTACCTAAGGGATAAGGAAAGGGTTGAGACTCCAGCTCCCCCACTCACCGAACGAAACACAGAAGCACGCTGCTGTATCACGCCGGTCTTCTGTGGGGGTGTGTAACTTCCCCGGTGCGAGCCCAATTCGTGCCGAAGCGTGCCCACATTTAGTATGTGGTAGTCGAGCATGCTTCGGCACGAATTGGGCCAGCTCGCACCGGTGAAGTACCACACCCCCACAGAAGACCGGCGTGAAATAGCATTCTGCTGTGTTCATGGGCGGTGGTAGCGCTTACCATCAGGCGTCCCACCAGCTCCATTTCCGGCTGTAACATAAAAAAAAACATTAAATATACACTCATTAACATACTAACACATAACACACAAGATACGGAACCCTAAAAACAAATAGAAAACAATACCATTTATGGTTCTAGGTCATGGAACTGACTTTTACTAAAATCAATATGTAACTAACATATTTTATACATAATGTGTATACAGGTGAAAGTTCCAAACAACGATTGATTTTCGAACTAGCATATACACGTAAGTTTGTGCGTGTCATTGGATACTTAACCGACCGTACAGAAATTGAGAAGGTTCTCGATTCGTAGTGTATTTTTCAACAGCAAGTTTGTGAAATCGTTTGACATTTTTTTGGTCTGTTACTCGTTAACTCCGCGGGTTTCCAGCAAATGGAGGTGATTTTTTTATGTTTGTTGGGAAATTGTCATCTGGTCCCATTTGAGAATTCGGAGTGGTACTTCGTCCCTAGGGATCTTTTTTGTTGAAAATAATAATATTCTATTGAAAAGTTATATCTTAATATTTCATAAAACTACGTTTCCGGTAAATTAAGTCAAACCACTATATATTTATTTATGATTTGATAAATCAAGGGACTAGTATTTATATAAAAATCTAACAAGAAAATCCCAATGTCCATTCTTTACGCCCATCATTAAGCCAAAAGCGATGAAACTTCGATAATTCGCACCTGCGGACGTTAGTTACACCTATAGCATTATGTTATCTGTGGTTACACTGACAATAAATAATCCAAGAAACGCCGTGGGCAAGAATTAGTCGTAGCATAAATTGTGCTATCGAAGATATCATTTACAGTCCCGTAGGCATAAAATTTCTCTTCATCCAATTTATATTAGAATTTCTTAGAGATAGGAATAAAACCTACTTATATTATAAACGCGAAGGTTTGAATGTATGTATGTATGTAAGGATGTTTGTTACTCTTTCACACAACAACTACTGAGCCGATGGCAATGAAATTTGGTACGTAGGTCGGTCTGAGAATCGGCCAACATCTATTTTTCATACCCCTAAATGATAAGAGTAAGGCAGAACAAGGTTTGCCGGGTCAGATAGTTATATATAATACCACCCTATTTCCCCAGGTAGTAAATGTGTCTATATGTAATTCTGTGGGTGATATTTTAATTAAAGCTAAATTCATAAGTCTACATTTATAGTCGGACTGCCGCGTAAATCCGTATCCCGTAGGAATATCGGGATAAAAAGTTGCCTATATGTTATTCCAGTTGTCCAGCTGTCCACGTACCAAATTTCATTGCAATCGGTTCAGTAGTTTTTGCGTGAAAGAGCAACAAACACACACACACACATCCTTACAAACTTTCGCATTTATAATATTAGTAGGAAGTAGGATAGGATAGTAGGATAGTTAGAATAAAATGAAAAGTCCCACAGTTAACAATTAACTTCCCTTAATATTTTATGGTATGTAGTTCGATCCATAAAAAGTGAAGTCCCGTGTCCCCTAGTGGGGTATGGAGCAGATGATATAAATCTGTTTCACTGATCGATTTTCTTTATGGTCAAGTAGGTGATCAGCCTTCTGTGTCCTGCCAGACCGAGACATTTTTTTTTATTGTCCCCACCGGGAATCGAACCCTGGGTTCTACGCTCACGTGTTTACCACTGTGCCAAGGAGGCGTCAAAATATTTTATAGTTCGATCCATACACATCCAGAAACATTCAAAATCTATATGTAATACAAACGTTTGTTCCAGAGCCCTCACCACGAAGAAACCAGAAGGATCCAAGAAGACACCTCCAAAACTCCAAATGGCAGAGAAATCACCAGAAATACTGCTAAGTAAAGACAGTATAGAGCAGAGTGTAGTGAATGGGGAGGGTAAAGGAGTTAGAGAGGAGGGTAGAGGAGTTCTAGGGGAGGTGTGGAAAATGGGGGAGTCTGCGATCGATGCGGTCGCTGATCATCTTCTGGAAAAGGAGAATGAGGAAAATGGGATAGCTGATAGGAGCACTGTAGCAGGTGATGGGTGATAAGATTATGACGTCACAAGATATAGGCTATGCTTAAATAGTAACAGACTAAGTTCAAATTAAATAAAACAGGATCGGCCCTTATATCGCGTTTTTTTATTCTGTTGAATTTTTTATGAAACAATTTACAAGCAAAACACTCGTTAAAAATCTACGATCAATCTATTTCGGAAGTCTTTTATTGCGTCACGAGAAAATATTAAATCACTTAAAAGAACAGAGGGTTTCAATTCCACGGTATCGTTTTATTTGTTACCTCTTGACCTTTTACGGGGTTTACCGATTTATATGGTTCTTTTTTACTTGAAAACCGGTGCCCATGTGATCCCATTTTAATTTGGTCTATTTCTGATAATTAAAAGATGACTTTTCGGTTCAAAATGTTTATATAATGTAAGTTCAAGTAATGGAACTAAGCGATGATCAAATTAATACTGATCTAAAAATTAGCTTAAATCGTGTGACGTCAAATTCCTTCTAGACATTAGCACAGTATAAAGAGAAAATATACACTAGTTCAACGATTCTCATCTCATACTAGAAGCCGAAAACTTCTAGACAATGTCGATTGTTACATTTCAATAGCCACACCATTATACTAATCCTATCCTATCCTACTAATATTATAAATGCGAAAGTTTGTAAGGATGTGTGTGTGTTTGTTATCTTTTACGCAAAAACTACTGAATCGATTGCAATGAAATTTGGTACGTAGATTGCTGGACAACTGGGAAAACACTGTGTGGTACTTCCCCGGTACGAGCTGTCCCAATTCACATCAAAGCGTGTCCTCCCACATAAAAAATTCTACATATTAGTTTTGACTCTATTCATCAAACAGTGTGCCCTTAACTTGTGTCCCGAGCTGCTAACAACGCGCAGTATGTAACTCGGGCTTGTTGCCCTTGCCTCATAAGATAAACCTACACCTACAACCTACCTAATAAACGTATTCGTTGAACTTCTGTATGTATTCGACTGTGATATTATTAAGTAGTTAATACTTAGATAGTAAACACTTAATATTATATAAGAAATATTTCAGACACTTATTTCATATACACTATTATTTTCCGACACTATAAATAGGGTATTTGTCACTTACACTACCTAAGTAAATATCTTAGCATGACAATCGTAAAGCATATGATATCTTTTAGTTTCCATTTCTATTTAGCTTATCACAATTTGAGAATTTACACTAATATAAATAAGAAACCCAACGCATGATACTTATAACTGAATTATTTTCCAAATACATATTTATTTGTTAAAAAATGAAGAACGCGTTAATAATAGAATAAAATAAATCGTCTCACTTGCTCATACGTCTTGCTTGCATACAGAGTATGCATAGGAAAATTATTTAATCCTAATCAGGATAATCATCATCATCAGCCCATATATGTTCCCACTGCTGGGACACAGGCCTCCTATGAGGGTTCTCCTGATAAAAAAAAATCAGGATAATATCATCAAAAATTATTGTTGTAAAAAGTGTATAAAGTTTGAATTAAATCTGATAATAAATTGGGTCGATATCGAGTCTAAGGAGTCGGTTACATACATACATATAGGATTTTGTAATATCATTACAACTCCGCGCGTTATTTGATATTATATAGCCTCCCTCGATAGTTGGTTTTGATACGAAATAATAATTCATTTTGAACGAATCGTTTATGAGATAAGCTCGTTCAAACAAACTTTTAGTATAATTAATTGTTTAATGCTACTAATATTATAAATGTGAAAGTTTGTAAGGATGTGTGTGTGTTTGTTGCTCTTTCACGCAAAAACTGCTAAACCGATTGAAAGGAAATGGTACGCAGACAGCTGGACCACTGGAATAACATATAGGCAACTTTTTATCCCGATATTCCTACGGGATACGGACTTACGCCTGTGAAACCGCGGGGCGCAGCTAGTATTAGTATAAATTGTCATTCGTATGAGCTTTTTTAACTTCAGTAAATACTTTTTTATTTAAAACACGCATTTTCTTATATAGGTATTTAATTATATGAGAACTACTTATGTAGATCGCGAAAGTAGAACATACATAATTCATTTACACATCCTCATTTAGTATGCAACTATGAGATGCGTAGGGTTGTCAACATTCAATTAATTATAGATTCAGGGTCACCAACACCGTGGTTTTATAATTTTATTTCGTGGTAGAAACGTTATCCATGTTGGATTTCCTCGCGAAAAATAATGGGTTATATAATTTAGAATATAATTTTAATACGTCTAGTTGGTAATTCTTGTCATCTTTATATATATATATATATATATATATATATATATATATATATATATATATATATATATATATATATATATATATATATATATATATATATATATATATATATATATATATATATATATATATATATATATATATATATATAAAAGAAAGTTGTGTTAGTTACACTATTTATAACTCAGTAATGTCTAAACCGATTAGGTTGAAATTGGTACAGAGATAGTTTTAGACCCGAGAAAGGACATAGGATAGTTTTTATCCCGGAAATCTAACGGAAACGGGAACTTTGTCGGTAACGCCCCGGGTCTATCTTATCCGTGACTACGCGGGCAAAGCCGCGGGCGGAATGCTAGTATGCTATATAAATACCGAGGATCAATTCAATATTTACTTTATTTTTCAAGTAATTGTCAAAATTGTGACCATTGATCGGTATAATACAATTTTTAATTTATTTTCATGCGCTAGTAATGTAAAAATACATATTTACCTAAAACAATATAAATATTTTGTTATTTTTTAATTATTGACGAATTTTAGAGCAAAGA
Organism: Zerene cesonia; assembly: GCF_012273895.1. NCBI lineage: Eukaryota > Metazoa > Arthropoda > Insecta > Lepidoptera > Pieridae > Zerene > Zerene cesonia. The sequence continues at coordinate 369,543 of NC_052125.1, read as the reverse complement.
GGCAAGAAGAAAAAGAAGAAGAAGGCTATACTTAAGTTGTTGCTGCTGGGAGCAGTTCTGAAGGCAAAGATCGGGACTTTACTGCAAATTCTATCGTTTAAGTTACAAGTAAGTAATATACTTTGGAGGAAATAATTTTGCCCTCCATTCATGAATTTATCTGCGTTCTAATGTACATTCTTTCATTAATTCATTCTTTATTTAAAGGTTATGTATATTTATATGTTTTTATATAAAAATATATATCATTTACTTCATTATTAATTACACAAAATTGGAATTTGAAAGTTTCAATATCAAAAATATATGAGTAACATACAAGTAGGTACATTTAATATAAATATGATAAAAACACTGATCTGATGATTTCACAACTTCATTGGTTATTTCACAATATTTTTGTTTATTACATATTTAATTATCACTAGCTTCGCGTCCGCGGCTTCGCCCGCCTCCGTACTGTTCTTACCTTTAAAACCTTCCCTGAACTATTCAGAACGCGTCAAAACCATGATTATAAAAATCGGACCATCCATTCTCGAGTTGTAGCCAGACTAACGAACAGCAATTGATTTTTATATATAAGAGACTACATAATTTAATCAGGTAAAAATGTAATGATATTTTTATTTATTTTTCAGGTTAAATTCTTCATAATAGCGCTTATCGGACTTGCTATCAACTTAGCCCGGTTTTGGGTAGAATTAAAACACAAGCACCAACAACCGCAGAAGGTGAGTTAAATGCTGAAGATATATTTAATTTTTAGTTTTATAGCATTGAAATGCTTTATAAATGAGAAATTTTGATAGAATAGAAAAAATTTGATCACGAGGCAGGACTCGAACCTGCGTATCTTGCCTAACCGTAGCAACCCCTTAGGCACATGAAACCGAAAGAGTAGAAGAAATTCGATTACTGTGGCAGGATCACGGGTGGCCGAGAGGCTAGGCGTTGCTACGGTTAGTGTTGAAGATATATTTTATACGTTATTATGTATGTATGTTATTATTATTTTAAATACACATTTAATTATTCATTAAACAACAAAAGAATCATATAATCTACACCTTAACAAAACATAGTCATATCTTACAAAAGATATAACAGTAGGCCTATTACTGTTATCTATTGAAACGAATCTATTATCTTTTTATATAATAACGACACGATTATCTTTTATGAACTGGGTCGTCACTTTCTTTTAAGCCTATCTCTAAATCTTTTGAGATATATATTTATAGCTTACTAGCTTTATGCGCGCGGCTTCGTTTGCAATCCTAAGTTTTTATCTATCTAACTGCAAACAAAACAGGATTATATTCAAAGTTAATACATAAATACGGTCTTATAAGTAATTTTTATGATTTTTAACAATATCCCAAAACGCCTTCAAAATGTCAGAACTAAACGAAATTTAAAATGGAACAACAGGCACCAGTTTTCAGATAAAAAAGAACCAATTAAAAATTTCACGCAGTCAAAAGTTCTGTGAGATATCATTATATATAACTAGCTGGGCCCCGCGGTTTCACTCGCGTAAGTCCCTATCCCGTAGGAATATTGGGATAAAAAGTAGCCTTTATGTTATTCTAGTTGTCCAGCTATCTACGTACCAAATTTCAATGCAATCGGTTTAGTAGTTTTTGCGTGAAAGAGCAACAAACACACACATCCTTACAAACTTTCGCGTTTATAATATTAGTAGGATAATATGATACAATTGGGAAACCTCCTCATCAGATTTGTGAAGTCGGTTGAAAACGTTTATTAGTATAAATAATATATACAAGTATTTATAACTTCATAAGTAGGTAAGCTATCACTTCGCTTACGATATAACTAGTTGTTTTAAAACGGGTAAATAAGCTTTCTCAAGAACTTACATACATAACCTTTGTCCTGGTTTTATCTGCGATTGTGCGTATCGTAAACATTAAAATAGTAAACAAACAAACACACAAAATAATAGAAAAAGACAGGCAAAGCAAATACGTAAGTGTCTTAAACAAATTAAACATCATTGATTATTCATAAGTTATGGATATGAAAGTATAATATACTATTAAAAAAGCGAAAGTTCGTAAGTATAGATGGATGTATGGATGTTTGTTACGCGAAAACAGCTTATCATATCTGTATGAAATTATAGTACAGAGACAGGTACAGAGATAGATTATAATCTGGACTAGCACTATAGGCAACTTTTTATCCGGGTACCACGCGAGTGACGCCGCATGCTAAAAATATAGAATTAATATAAATATAAAAATAAAAAATAATAAATTCTTTATTTTCTTATGCTAAACCGAAAACCTCTCGTGTTTCGTTGGTTAAAAAACAAAACTCAATGATTCACCAGTAACTTTCACTGACCTTGTATCGACCTCAAACGTCTTGATTCCTTAAAAGTAAATCTTAATTCGTCTATTTATGAAACCGTAGGAATATCTTGATAAAAAGTTGCCTATATGTTATTCCAGTTGTTCAGCTATCTACGTAGCAAATTTAATTGCGATCGGTTCAGTAGTTTTTGCGTGAAAGAGCAACAAGCACACACACATCCTTACAAACTTTCACATTTATAATATTAGTAGGAAGTAGGATTAGCATTGTATAAGAGCAAGTGAGACAATTAAGTTGATTCATTAAAGCATATTTATTATTTTTTTAAGTATATAATATGTTTGTTTGTTTGTTTGCAGGTAATTTACTACGAACACGCGCAGCACCAACATCATTATGAGCATGAGGAGGAGCCTGGCTGGGGACCGTGGTCGAGGAGCATTATACCTGAGGTAAATGGATTATAATTTGGATGTTTGGATGGTTGGTGGTGGGGTGGTTGGATGGTTGAGTGTCTAAATGGTTGCATATTTGGAAGTATGGATGGTTGGATGGTTGGATGTTTGGATGTTTTTATATTTCTAAGTAAAGATGTTTGGTTGGGTGGATAGGTGAATGTTTTGATCGTTTGTATGTCTACGTGTTCTGATTGTTAGGTGTTTAGATTTTTGATGTGTTTGTATGAATGATACTCTTTAAACCATACACGAAACGGAGCGGATGTGATATGGCACAAAACATGTAGAATCGGCGACTTTAACGCTCTTGAGCGGTTTCTTCCAGACAACCCGAAACTTACAAATACATAGCAATAATTAAATACATTATTCGTATGAGAATATTATTAAATAAAAAATCTTTATTCTAAAATGAACGAAATATATTAAATTCATTCTAGTATTTTAAATTTAGCCTCTATTCACTTCAAGGGAATCAACAAATACAAATATGAAGGTAGCTTAATTAAATACGCTTAATTAGATCTAGCCTTGACATCGTATAAAACATGGTTAAACTGGCTATGTCGCGTGGCCTTGTCTGCTTTTCGTCTCATGAGATCTTATGTATCTATGAAGGAGTTCAATATGGGTTCAGCAATTTTGGATATTGCATCAATTTTCACATGTATAATATTAATATGATAGTGTGATTTAACTCTTTATTGTACGTGACAAACGAAAATACACATAGAAACAATTACATATACCAAGGATATAGTACAATCGGCGGACTTATCACTGTCCAACGATCTCTAACAGACAACCGCGCTTATTACCGCAGTCAAATAAGCTAGCTTACTTTTATATATTATATAGTACATAGTATATTCTAAAATATATGTATTTTGTAGTAAAAAATCAAATTCATATAAGATATATAATATATATAATAATTAATATAAAATTTCAATATTTTCAGGAGAAAGATGAAATTGACTCTGACGTATCCCCCTACAGAGCACAGGAAAGGACTCAAATGTTTCCCACTAAGCCATTGTTAACTTTATCATAAATAAATTATCAATTATTCAATTATTAAAATGACATTTGTATGTTGACAGCTGACAGCTACTAATGTAGTTTATATTATCTGTGGATGACAGACTTACAAAATTTCTTTTTTAGCACGCTTAATTGTAACTGTCCGATTACATAAAAGTTAATTTAATAAAACATGCTTTAAGAATTACTCTTTCAAAGGAAATTTAAAAGACCAGTAAATTTTACAACAAACACTTTTTTAGCAAGCTTGTTACTAAATACAGAGTAATTTTTAAATTTATTAAGCGTAACATTCAACGCATTGGTTTATTTTTATTTATTTTGTAAATAGATTGTTTGTACATAAGTATTTTTTTATTTTATATTTTTTATATATTTATATCTAACTCTACACAAATTATCATTAAGTAACCTATTACATTTAAGTTATTTATATACCAGTTAAGAAAAAAATTTAAATTATTGTAATTTTAAGAGTAATTAAATAAAATTGTGGCGTGATTGTATTAATTTATTGTGTGGTGAGAAATAAATTATTTAAATTATGTGTGTTTTTCATTCCTTATTTTTAATATGAATATGTATTATGCATAATATTAAAATATCTTGTATAATATTGGCTAAATTATTGCTTTCATAATTAAGTTTCGGTACTGAATCCTTGAATAAGCTAATGAAATATCATTTCGCGTTTAAAGTATTTGAAAATTTGCAGAGTAAAGGGACTCCCTGCGCCTCTCAATAGATTTGAGATGATTAACAACCACCTCAACTGATATGAAACATTATTTCAATTATTACCATAAATGCAATGCTTTTCAAATTTAAAATTTTAGTTTTGCAAGATTGAATTGCCCATAAATATTTAAAATTGTTGTTTAATTGTTTTTCTATTGAGAAATTTTGAAAGAATAGAAAAAATTTGATCACGAGGCAGGATTCGAACCTGCGTTTCTTGCCTAACCGTAGCAACGCCTAGCCTCTCGGCCACCCGTGATCCTGCCCCAGGAATCGAATTTCTTCTACTATTTCGGTTTCATGTGCCTAAAGGGTGTTTTTCTATTTCTAAAAAAAAAATTAAAAAGAAAAAGCAAATTCTTTTTAAAATTTTTCAAATATTTACAATTGTAAATTCTCTCAAAACTGAAATACCTTATGCTTATTCTATGTAGGTTAGTCTTTCTTTCACATAACATCGGAGCGTTTTTATGGTATAATAAAGATACTTTTTACAGGCGTCAGATGGAAAGATGTCTATAAAAATGCACTCGGTTTTTAATAGATGGCGCTTTATTAAAATGTGACTAGTTTAATAATAATATAAACGTGAAGGCTTCTACGCATGGATGGATGTATGGATGTTATCGTATGAAATATTTTTTAGCCTCCATTCACACCTAGTATGTCGTAAAACTTAACATCACAAATAATTTTTATATATAAATGTGTAATATAATCACAAAATATCTTGCAACTAACTCTATTTTATACGAGTGTAAAAATATAACATCACAACATAGTATAAAACAAAATCGCTTTCTCTGTCCCTGTATTCCTTTGTAAGATTAAATCTTTAAAATTACGTAACGGATGTTGATGGGGTTTTTTTAATAGATAGAGTGATTCAAGAAAAAGGTTTATATGTATAACATCTATAAAACTACTCCGAACTAACGCGTGCGGAACTGCGGGCAAAAGCTAATCCTACTCATATTATAAATACGAAAGTTTATGAGGGTGGACAGTTTATGTGTTGTGTATGTTTGTTACTCTTTCCGATATAAACTACTGAACGGATTGCAATGAAATTTGGTACGTAGATAGCAAGACAACTTGAATGACACATAGGCAACTTTTTATCCCGAGATTCCTACGGGATACAGATTTACGCGGGTGAAACCGCAGAGTGCAGCTAGTTAATTATAATGTAAGATAATAAAGTCAGAATGACTACTAGACTAAAATAAGGAATTAATGATGAAACAAACATATGCTGACACAAAGTATGTCGCGCAGTAACATGGAAAATTACATAGAAATGGTATATGAGGGCAACATTTTGTACGTGTAATTTAGGGTTACAACGGAACGTTAGTGACCCAAATAAAAAACAACATGGCGGCGTAAATAAAACACACACATTATATACAAACCAAAAATATATTCTTTCATCAGTACATACAATAACACAAGATCATTACACGCCACACCGCCACACCGCCACACCACAGGCGGCGACACTACCGCGGCGAGTACTTCGGGTTGTCCGGCGCGTACGTGAAGCTCCTCAGCTCGTACGCGACGCCATTTTGATTCTCGTATCCGATCTCGCGCTCCGGCGCTCCGGCCAGCTCCCCGCAGCCGCCGAACACGCGATTCGGCGCGCGATTCGCCACCTTTTCCCGCGCCTCGCTCTGTTTAGTCACACACTCCCGCGCCTCGCTCCTATTGGCCGTCTCTTCACGCGCTTCGCTCTGATTGGTCCCCCGCTCGCGCGCTTCACCCTGATTGGCTGACGAGCCCGCGTCGCTCGGAGTGGTCGCTATGGGGCGGTGCACGGCGGAGTACGCGGTCGCCGTGTCCACGTCCGCCTTGCGCGACACCAGGATCCGGATGTCCGTGTGGAGATACAGCTTCCCGGATTTTGATGTCATGAAGCTGTGAAGCAGATTTCAAAATATTTATTGATTCAATTAGACTTTTTATAGAAGCACCTTTAATTTTATTTTAGGATTGAAATATTTGAATACACTACGCTATATTTTAGATGGATGAAGGGAAAATATCGCGTTATGAATTAGCCATTTGATTTGGTAAGGAAAAGGTTTATACAAGTTTTATCTCAAGGACATCAAACTGGGACATGAAAATATTTAGAAAGAATTTCTTTTGCTCAGGACGAAACTCTATCTATTTAGTGCCATCCAAATGTTACAATCTGTACGTAGAGCTGCTAGAGTCGCTAAAGCCGATAGGGCCGGTAGAGCCGATAAAGTCTGTAGAGCTGATAGAGTCGGTGAACTGGCAGAACCGCTAGAGCTGGTAGAGTATATAGAGTCAGTAGAGTCGGTAGCGCTCATAGAGTCGCTATAGCCGATAGGGCCGGTGGAGCCGGTGGAGCCGGTGGAGCCGGTGGAGCCGGTG